>NW_025937802.1:0-298 GCF_000764305.2 Hyalella azteca | reverse complement strand
ATATTTAGAAATATAACTCGGTACTCACTGCAGTGAGTGACAGAGAACGCATTTTCTCGTCGACGAAAACTGGAAGTCACGGACGGACGGACGGACAGACGGATAGACAGACAGAAATGGCGAGCACAATAGTGAATTTTTTCCATAAATGAGAAAATGCGCTAAAAATGGACATGCTAAGTCGAGTATTCATTTTTCTGTCGATGGAGAAATAATATTTCTCCATAACAGCAACAATTCTAACTCTGCTTTAACTCAGATATTTAAGTGTTTCTAAAAAATTAAGTTCATTATGAAG
>NW_025937801.1:0-433 GCF_000764305.2 Hyalella azteca | reverse complement strand
AGCCTGAAATAAATTGTCATGTCCAGGTGTGACAACCGACCTGTGTGAGGTCATTTACTACACCTCAAAGAAGACATCATCATCATCATCATCAAATTGTCCATAGTGGCAAAACAGTTTTTTTAGATACTTCAATGTCAATTTGTTCATTGTATTGCATTATTTACATAATTCTAATGCATAGAATAGAATACCAGTAACTAGTCTATTAGTACTATTATTACTATATATATCTAAATAATCTAACTTCTAACTTGCCCTAGGTCAGTGGTTCCCAAACTTTTTCAGGCTGGTGCCCCCTTTGGCTCCCTAGTGAATTTCTCGCGCCCCCCACAGACACACATAAAACCATGCGACTCTTTCTATAAAATTTAGTACGCTGCAATTTTAAAAGATATAGGTTAAACACAAATGTGTATTTCACAAATAGAAC
>NW_025937800.1:90064-114489 GCF_000764305.2 Hyalella azteca | reverse complement strand
ACCCTAAGGAGGCTACAGACCCTAAGGAGGCTACACAGACCCTAAGGAGGCTACACAGACCCTAAGGAGGCTACACAGACCCTAAGGAGGCTACAGAGACCCTAAGGAGGCTACAGAGACCCTAAGGAAGCTACACAGACCCTAAGGAGGCTACACAGACCCTAAGGAGGCTACACAGAACCTAAGGAGGCTACACAGACCCTAAAGAGGCTACACTGACCCTAAGGAGTCAACATAGACCCTAAGGAGGCTACACAGACCCTAAGGAGGCTACTTACGCAGGTCATGTACAGATGGCGGGTGGCGGAGCGGCAGTCCCGTCATTTACATAATTTTTTACTTATATTTCCAGCTCGAGCTTCGGGCCACCTCTGCCAGTTCCCACATACCAACCACCATTGCTGCAGGGCATGAAGGTGTAGGTTGGGCCATACATACCCAGGGCCCACATACCGTCATTGGGAGAGGGTCTGGAGGCCCCAGTTGGGCCACACATGCCCAGGGCCCACATACCGTCATTAGGGGAGGTCGTGGAGGCTCCAGTTGGGCCACACATGCACAGGGCCCACATACCGTCATTAGGGGAGGTCGTGGACGCCCCAGTTGGACCACACATACTATCATTCGGGGAGGGCGTGGAGGCCCCAGTTGGGCCATACATGCCCAGGGCCCACATACCATCATTAGGAGAAGGCGTGGAGGCCCTGGTGGCCCCGCCGCTGGGGCGCAGCAAATCGTCTATCCACTTCTTATGGTCAGGATGAGGGGAGGATGTGGAGGGCAGCAGGTCCTTAGGATACTCGTCACACACGGCGTACTTGTCACGGATTTCCAACAGTACGCTCTGGAGGAGGAAACATGTCTTGAGTATTTTCTTTTCCCACAAATGAGGTTACAAAAAATGATAGTAATAAGAGCTGCATGAATGCATAATGCAGTGTATATATTGACTGAACCTTAAGAAAAAGCATAAAAGTACAGCAGCCAACAAAGATTCGCAGTTCTTTAGGACTTAACGCACCATTGCTGAAACGTGGTCAACTAACTGAATTACCGTACTTCACAAGATCAGAGAAGCATGATCAAGGTAATGCTACACGAGTACAATTAATTATATAACTAAGCATAGTGATGTCATAAAATATTTTTTTAAAACTCCCATTAAAATGAGTAGAAATAAGAATAATTCAGAACAAAGCAAAGAAAATCCTGCACATTGACCCTACCTTGTGATAAGCTCTGCGTCCTGTAGCCTTAGTATTCTTCCTGCCAGCCCTTGCATCAGTGGACTTATCAGCCAAGGGTTTATCAGTTCTGGCTGCTTTAGCTTCTCGGATGCTCTGTTTTGCCTGAGGTTCCGGCTCTGGAGGGACTGTTGCATAAATATATAGTACATTAGATCACAATAAATGTAATAGTAAACATAAAATGACATCCAATTATAATAAGTCTATATATTCTTCGACAAACTTAATCAATCCAGTAAATCCTGTCAAAGCCTATCTGACAACGAATAGAAAAAAACTGAAATTTTAGGAATGTATAATATAGTGAAACCTGAAAGATGTACAATTCTATTAAACTTNAATCACTATAATAACAGTGATAATTATGACGATCGTAACAATAATAATGACGATAATAGTAATGATAATAATGACGATAATAGCAGTGATAATAATGACGATCGTAACAATAATAATGACGATAATAGTAATGATAATAATGACGATAATAACAGTGATAATAATGACGATCGTAACGATAATGACGATAATAACAATGAAAATGATAAATACCAACAATAATAATGACGATAAATGCAATGAAAATAATGATAAATAGCTAGATGCGACGTACAATAAGTCTGTATATATAATAGTCATTATCGACCAGTGAATAGCTAGTGATATAAAATTAATATTTTAAATTATTAAACTAATTATAATTAAAATTATAATTAATTAATTAATAGTGATAAATAATTAATATTCTCTGTAATTAACAGAGGACTGAAAAAAATTTTACTCAACGAGTAATGCTAATACTAAATGATTAGTCATTAACGAATTTACAAAGTGTTACAAATTTTGCCTTACGGAGGGCAGAAACTGAGCAGAACAGTAAATAGGAGTTTATAAGGTGACGAGTGACATGTAGACTGATTCTTTAGGCCTAACATAGCATAGATATCATTATTACATTAACTGGTAGCATACATATTACCGTACATGCATAACCAATTGTCAGGCAATGGACATGGTTCAAGTTAAAAGCGTACACTCAGAAGAATGAATGGGCCATGTTGTCCAAACAACAATACACTTCCTACATGTAGCACTTTTTGCCGTGCTAAACTAAGTCAGGATGACCCACACAAGGGTAGTAAGTGCATCGCTATTTAGACAATGTCCTGCCTATTTCTGTGAGGCGTGCAGACGACTCGCCTTTGCTGCTGGGGGGCCGAGTCAGGAGGGGGTGGGGGAGTCCTGCCCCCCCAGCTCCACGGGGCTGCTGCTTTTAGACGCACCTGTGGGCGCGGAGCTCTTCAATAACAATGATAATAATCAGGGTAATAACAGTGATAATAATCATGATAATAACAGTGATTATAATGACGGTAATAACAATGATAATAACAGTGATAATAATGACGGTAATAACAATTATAATAATGACGATAATAACAATGATAATAATGACGGTAATAATAGTGACAATAATGACGATAGTAACAATAATAATGACGATAATAGCAATGATATTAATGACGAAAGCAACAATAATAATGACGATAAATGCAATGAAAATAATAATAAATAGCTAGATGCGACGCACAATAAGTCTGTTTATATAATAGTCATTGATATTGACCAGTGATAAATAGCAATAAACAGAGCCTCAGACAAAAGTTGGGTCGGAATAGTTGCTGATCAAGAAAAACATGATATGCATCACGATAAATTATTAATATTCTCTGTAATTAGCAAAGGACTGGAAAAAATTTTACTGAGTAATGCTAATACTAAATGAAAATGATTAGTCATTTATGAATTTACGAAGGGTTAGGTTGTTTACAAATTTACGAAGGGTTACATGCTTTACGAATTTACAAAGTGTTACAAATTTTGCCTTACAGAGGGCAGAAACTGAGCAGAACAGTAAATAGGAATTGGTGAGGTGACGAGAAACATATAGACTGATGTGACTGATTATTTAGGCCCAACATGACATAGATATTATTGTTACAGTAACTGGTAGCATAGAGATTATTATTATATTATTAACTGTTATCATAGATATTATTGTTACATTAATTGGTAGCATATATATCACCGTACATGCATAACCAATGGTCAGGCAATGGACAAGGTTCAAGTTAAAAGCGTACACTCAGAAGAATGAATGTGCCATGTGGTTCAAACAACAATACATTTCCTACATGTAGCACTTTTGCGGTGGCAAACTAAAATAGGATGACCCGCACAAGGGCAGTAAGTGCATCGCTATTTGGACAATGTCCAGCCTATTTCTGTGAGCGTGCAGACGACTCGCCTTTGCTGCTGGGAGGCCGGGGGTCGGCGGGGGGCGACTCTCGCCTGCTCCTGAGGGCCTCACATTTGCTGTCGTCTGTGACGGGACCATCGAAGCCCACCAGCTCAATGTACTCGTTCTGACTGCAATGTAAATAAGTCTTAAGTAAAGCCCACCAGCTCAATGTACTCGTTCTGACTGCAATGTAAATAAGTCTTAAGTGACTGCAACGTAAATAAGTCTTGAGTGACTGCAACGTAAATAAGTCTTGAGTGACTGCAACGGAAATAAGTCTTGCGTGACTGCAACGTAAATAAGTCTTGCGTGACTGCAACGTAAATAAGTCTTGAGTGACTGCAACGTAAATAGTAAGTCTTGAGTGACTACAACGTAAATAAGTCTTGAGTGACTGCAACGTAAATAGTAAGTCTTGAGTGACTGCAACGTAAATAAGTCATGTAAAGCCCACCAGCTCAATGTACTCGTTCTGACTGCAACGTATATAAGCCTTAAGTAAAGCCCACCAGCTCGTAAATACGTCTTAAGTGACGGCAACGTAAATAAGACTCAAGTGCTGGCAATGTCTGAATTTGACTTCAAAGTAATGACAAAAGTGACTAAAATGTCTGAATTTTAATTCAAAGCTACGGCAAAATTGACTGAAACATCTGAATTAGACATCAAAGTTACAACAAAATTGAGTAAAACATCATCGGAGCTATGGCAAGTTGACCTCTGGAATGTTTTCATTGTAGGCAAGGCGACTTCCATTCAATGTTTTCTTTGCTTTAATTCATGGTGAAGTGGTAAACTAGGCAGACTAGTGATATAAGTAGTTATATAGGAGTTATTAACCTGGTTGGTCCTTCACTGAACTAGACACACTACTGATATAAGTAGTTATATAGGAGTTATTAACCTGGTTGGTCCTTCACTGAACCACTCAGGTGTTTCCTCTTCTTCTTGGCGTCTGTTGTAGTTGTGGTAGTTGCTACCACTGCTACCACTGCTCGTGTAGCTTGAGTTATTGTACACCACCCGCCCTCTGGGGTTGCGCTGGTTGTCCTGGGTGTTGCGGGAGTAGCTGCGTTGCTGCTGAGGCCCCTGGCGGTGTGGCTGCTGGGGAGGTGTTAGGTCCAACGTCTTCTCTGTCTCCGACGCCTCGAAAAAACCGCGCCGGCGAGAATCGAACCTGAAACAACAACTTGCATTGATAACAGCCGGTAATTGAGTAATGATATTTGAATAATTGGGACGTTCAAAGTTGGTGTTAAGACCACAGAACTTTAGAGCTGACCGCAGGCTGAAATTATAGGCATGGAGGTCCATATATTCAAGTTCAATTGATCATGGTTCTTTGATCACTTCAAAATATCAGCTTAAAGTAAAATACAAATCAAGGCACAGAATTAAGAGTCCAATACATGCGTTGGTCCAGTACATCTGCACGTGTTTATTACCTCTCCATAATTCAACCTCGCACTTAAATTAAGGAGTAATACTGTCCAAATGACATTTTGCAAGTAGTGCTAATATATACTACACCTTTTAGCGGGGCCAAACTATGTCAGGATGACGTACAGCACTATGGCAAAAGTGCATCACTATTTGGACACAGTCACTCATATTTCTGAGTGAGGAACAGACCTTTCTTCTCTGTCGTAGCGGAGGTGGTGATGGGTGAGCTGGGGCTCCTTGTTACGCCAGTCACGTGGGTCGCGCCCCCTGGGAGGCTATTATAGGCATGGAGGTCCATATATGGGCATGGAGGTCCAAATATTATAGGCGTGGAGGTCCATATATTATAGGCCTGGAGGTCCATATATTATAGGCATGGAGGTCCATATATTATAGGCATGGAGGTCCATATATTATAGGCATGGAGGTCCATATATGATAGGCATGGAGGTCCAAATATTATAGACATGGAAGGTCCATATATTCAAGTTCAACTGATCCTGGTTCCTTGATCACTTCAAAATATCAGCTTACAACAAAATACAAATCTAGGCACAGAATTAAGGGTCCAATACATGCATTGGTGCAGTACATAAGCAAGTGTTTATAACCTATTCCTCCATTCTTCAACCAAGCACTGAAATTAAGAGGTGATACTGTCCACATGGTAACAAACTTTCTGAACGTAGCACTAATACATACATCTTTTAACGGACCAAACTATGTCATGATGACTTACTTACAACACTATGGCAAAAGTTCATCCCTATTTGGACACTGTGTCACTCATATTTCTGAGCGTAGAACAGACCTTTCTTCTCTGTCGTAGCGGAGGTGGTGATGGGTGAGCTGGGGCTCCTTGTTACGCCAGTCGCGTGGGTCACGCCCCCTGGGAGGCTCAGGCAGGTCAAGGTCTCCAGCAGCAGCAACACCGCGCCGGCCAGACACAGGGGCCTCCAGCAACGCCTGAGGTTCTGCCTCATCCCTCCGCATTATTCGCCCTGCAAATAAATATTTTGTTCACAAAGCCTGACTCAGTGCAGCCAAACACAAAAAAATTAATGAATTTATTGTACAGGTATTAAGACTTGCTGAATGTAGCTTTGAAAGGTACGTCCTTTTGGCAGGCCAAACTAGGTCAGGCCGCATTATTAGGCCTGCAAATAACTATTTTGTTCACCAAGCCTGACTCAGTGCAGCCAAACAAAAAAAAATATAACTCAGTACTCACTGCAGTGAGTGACAGAGAGCGCATTTTCTCGTCAACGAAAACTTGAGGTCACGGACGGACGGACGGACAGACAGAGAGGCAGACGGACATGGCGAGCACAATAGTGCATTTTTTCCATAAATGAGAAAACGCGCTAAAAAATAAATGAATTTTATTGTACAGGTATTAACACTTGCTGAATGTAGCATTGATACATCCACTTGACAGGCCAAACTAAGGCAGGATAGCCAACACACGGGCAAGACGTGTATAGATATTTGGACAGAGTCTCGTTCATTTCTGACTGTGAGAATGTATGTTATTCATTTCATCATATGCATTATGAATCAGAACACAGCAAGTGGATGCAGTAAGAAAATAGGACCCAGTAATCCTTCTAGCCTTACAAGTTTTACTTGATGATTATCTTGACTATAATGATGGCTCTATTGATGATAATCTTGACTGTAATGATGGCTCTAATGATTATAATCTTGACTGTAATGATGGCTCTAATGATGATAATCTTGACTGTAATGATGATAATCTTGACTGTAATGATGGCTCTAACGATGACGTGCATCAGAGGAGACAACAATAGACGGGAAAGTAATAAAGTAATGCCAGAAAAATACCCGTTAATTAATCTGATACTTATAAGAAACTAAAATAATTACCTGAAGGCTTGTAACTGAAATAATAACCTGAGCCAATGCGGCGATGCAGCGGCAGCTCCTGACGGTGGTGGACACTGGTGAGTGCAGGGGCGTCGCGCCCTCGGGGGTCTGCGGGAGACGCGGGGCGACCCACCCCCGCCCCCCCACCGCTCAGCTGGCAACCTGCACGCATCGTCAGGAGACTTGAGGTGCCCAGTAATAGACTTGTGATTATAATGAGGATAATTTAATAATTTATAGACGAACAATTATAATGATTACGATAAGATGATTACAATTAATGATAAGATATATATACCAACAACAATTATTGATTAAAAAAAAACTTGAATACAAGAGCTTGAAATGATTTAGTACAGCATGGATGTCGAAATACTGCGATGCAGTGAAATCAAAAGCATGGAGAAAACCACAGTTCCTGCAACACACCAGTGCCCTAATTTGGAGCATGAAAACCCAACACAATACTGAGGGAAGTTACTCAAGTTCCCGCAATGCACTAGACATAACTCTGCTTATATAAGTTCCTGCAATGCACTAGACATAACTCTACTTATATAAGTTCCTGCAACGCACTAGACAACTCTACTTGTACAAGTTCCTGCAACACGCTAGACATAACTCTACTTATATAAGTTCCTGCAACGCACTAGACATAACTCTACTTATATAAGTTCCTGCAACACGCTAGACATAACTCTACTTATATAAGTTCCTGCAATGCACTAGACGTAACTCTGCTTGAATAAGTTCCTGCAACGCACTAGACATAACTACTTATATAAGTTCCTGCAACGCACCAGACATAACTCTACTTGAATAAGTTCCTGCAACGCACTAGACATAACTCTACTTATATAAGTTCCTGCGACGCACTAGACATAACACTTCCTTATATCTTCTAAGTACTAAGCCCCCCCACACACTCACACACCCGTGCCAAAGCTGCGGCGCTGGGGGCTCAGGATGATGCCGTCCTGCTCCTCCTGCTTGAGGCGCTCGCGGGCGTCGCGACTCCCTGCGCTCTTGGGGGGCGCTGGGGGGGCGTCAGGCTCGCTGCTGCGGGCCTTCTCACCTGCTGGAACAAGATATCTATGACTACCATATCATTAAGATATTATAAGGCTTGAAGAACATATAGAGCTACAACATGTGGATAGTTGTAAGCAGCTTGAACTATTTTTATCAAAATGGTCACCCTGATAGCTCTTTGAAAAGCTTTATATCAAATTTATTTTACAATAAATGTACAACAGTATTTAGCTAGTGCGACTCTTCTCCTGAAATGGAGCAGCTTCAGGCAAGTGTGATTATTAATACCAGCACATACTTGCTTCATCTGAAGCTTTCAGGACAAATGCTTACACGTGGTCTTAATTTTGTTACAGTGTGACGATAATTTAAGATGCCATATCTTATCTTCAATTGAGTTGTTTATCAAGCGATACATTGAAAGCCTTCATTCAACTTACCAAATGACTGGACTTGTCAAAGCATTTTGCTTACATAATTTTGTACTTATATTTCCAGCTCGAGCTTCGGGCCACCTCTGCCAGGGCCCACATACCTACCACCATTGCTGCAGGGCATGAAGGTGCAGGTTGGGCCATACATGCCCAGGGCCCATATACCATCATTAGGGGAGGGCGTGGAGGCCCCGGTTGGGCCACACATGCCCAGGGCCCACATACCATTATTAGGGGAGGGCGTGGAGGCCCCAGTTGGGCCACACATGCCCAGGGCCCACATACCATTATTAGGGGAGGGCGTGGAGGCCCCAGTTAGGCCACACATGCCCAGGGCCCACATACCGTCATTAGGGGAGGTCGTGGAGGCCCCAGTTGGACCACACATACTATCATTCGGGGAGGTCATGGAGGCCCCCAGTTGGGCCACACATGCCCAGGGCCCACATACCATCATTAGGAGAAGGCGTGGAGGCCCTGGTGGCCCCGCCGCTGGGGCGCAGTAGGTCGTCTATCCACTTCTTATGGTCAGGATGAGGGGAGGATGTGGAGGGCAGCAGGTCCTTAGGATACTCGTCACACACCGCGTACTTGTCACGGATTAATGCATAATGCAGTGTATATATTGACTGAACCTTAAGAAAAAGCATAAAAGTACAGCAGCCAACAAAGATTCGCAGTTCTTTAGGACTTAACGCACCATTGCTGAAACGTGGTCAACTAACTGAATTACCGTACTTCACAAGATCAGAGAAGCATGATCAAGGTAATGCTACACGAGTACAATTAATTATATAACTAAGCATAGTGATGTCATAAAATATTTTTTTAAAACTCCCATTAAAATGAGTAGAAATAAGAATAATTCAGAACAAAGCAAAGAAAATCCTGCACATTGACCCTACCTTGTGATAAGCTCTGCGTCCTGTAGCCTTAGTATTCTTCCTGCCAGCCCTTGCATCAGTGGACTTATCAGCCAAGGGTTTATCAGTTCTGGCTGCTTTAGCTTCTCGGACGCTTTGTTTTGCCTGAGGTTCCGGCTCCGGAGGAACTGTTGCATAAATATATAGTACATTAGATCCCAATATATGTAATAGTAAACATAAAATGACATCCAATTATAATAAGTCTATATATTCTTCGACAAACTTAATCAATCCAGTAAATCCTGTCAAAGCCTATCTGACAACGAATAGAAAAAAACTGAAATTTTAGGAATGTATAATATAGTGAAACCTGAAAGATGTACAATTCTATTAAACTTTAATGATGTTTAAATAATCACCTTTGTTGGTGTTGTCCGCATTTGGCTCATCAGAAGTAGGAGTGTCACCTGTGAGGGGGAAATTCATGTAGTTAATAATCCCACACTTCAACACAGCATTGCAAGGTAGGCACAATTTAGAATTTTTTCATTGTTGTAAATTTGTTTTAAACAAGCTTCAAATTGCAATATTTTCTCAAATTGAATATACTTGATGCTCATTATTTTAACCAGGGCTTGATGAAGCAGGATTAAAACAAACTAATGCCATTTTGGTGATACATATTAGCCTGAACCATGAGATTAATAAGGCAATAACCAAGTCTCAAAAAAGTTTTTATATCATGAAAATCAATCCTACTGGAGAACAAGCTTTCTTCTAAGATTAACAAGTTAAAACATTTATTCAATACAACTGTAATGGGAGACAAGCATCAATTTCCCAACAGTTGTTGTTCAGCTCCCATTTCAACGAGGCACTTAAAATACTGCAAACTTTCTTCCAATATTAACAAGCAAAATAATTTAATTGAATAACACAATAAAAAGAAGACAAGTAAGTTGCAAACTTTATTCCAAGATTAACAAGTGAACTAATTTAAGTGAATAGCACAATAAAAAGAGGACAAGTAAGTTATCAATGTACCAGCAGCTTTTTTCTTCTCCTGGTGTAGATGCTGGTCAACTTCAGGGCTAGACGAGGAGGAACTTGTGCTGTCCCCGTCTCCAGAGCCATCCTCCTTCTTCTGACTTGATCCTTCAAGCTCCTCTGGACAACTGAGGTCATCTGTGCCTGCAACTGCCGCATACAAATATATTAACATAGTGATTTCAAGATCTGAAGTTATGCTTAAGTGACTCAAGGAATTAAGGTGCACAGATTAAGATAGGTTTCAATCATTTCATGATAGAGTCAAACTGAATTTGGTTATATAGTTAGCCAGCATTTGCTTAAATTCACTAACAGTATGAATTACATAATAAAATTTTGATCATTGATGATAATGATTCAGGTTTTGATTAATCTTTCTTTTGGGGATAAGTTCAAGTTGCATTGGCATCAGTTTTGCCATCATAAAAGAGCAGCAAAGCAAACTAATTCCACTCAAATAAGTAGGTAGCGATCGTGGCTTTGACGCAAAATCACAAGTTTTGGCAAACTCACATTGCAGGTAAGTAATCATATATACACATAATCATATGTACATATATTTACACGTATTAATATTAGTGGTATATGGCAGAATTTTCTTGCTGAAACATGTACTGTCAAACAGGGTAATAAAGGACAGGCAGGGTGATTAGGGACAGTCGTCCCACGTTTTGTAGAAACTTGTAGCAGCTAAACTAATCAAAATATTGTAAAGCAAAAAATAGTGGTGTAAAGTTTAACATTTACTATATGTAGCATAAAGAAAATTAGGAAATCATACATTTACTACTTTTAAAAATTCCCTGAAAAAAGTGTGATGAGTGCGATTTGGGAAATGTACCTCTACTAAGGTCTGTAGAAAAAAAATATTCGCCATATTAAAAATTTTACTTGCATAGAAGTTGCACACGGGAGTTGGCTCATATACACGATTGACTGAATTTGCCTAACTCATTCAAAAATAAAAATGGTGGCTATTTCCGCAGGATGGGGTAATAAGACACCCCCATGAGTTAATAAGGGACACCCCTAAAAACGCATTTACAGTAGAACCTCAGTAAGCAAAGGCTCCAGTCAAACAACAAATCAATCTACAACAAAAAATTTTGATTACATTTACCTCGCTTAGAGAAAAAAATGTAACTCAGTACTCACTGCAGTGAGTGACAGAGAGTGCATTTTCTCACCAACAAAAACTTGAGGTCACGGATGGACGGACAGACGGACGGACATGGTGAGCACAATAGTGAATTTTTTCCACAAATGAAAAAATGCGCTAAAAATGTCCCTCAGGCCTCAACGAAATATTAATGCATCATCGGCCATCACAAAATTGTGCATAGAATGTCAAAGATAGAATTGTGCATCGCAGCATTGGGCAACATAGAATGAAAACTAATTAACCTAAACTATGATTTATTTCTCCAAAAAATATGAAGGTTGTCATCAAAATATTCCTTTCTGTTTCAGGTATGTTTTGACAATTTTCTTGTTCAAGTGAATTCACTGGACCCAATTAAAATAATGTGAAATTACAAGCCATCCTATAAGCTTACAAATGTGGCATGTCCATTGATACAGTAATATCACATCAATAATAGGATAATGTATGGATATGGCAATATCACATCAATAAAGGAAAAACAAGTAAAAATCACAGAAATGTCATTTGTTCTCTATCTACATCATATACAAAGGAAGAGGAGGATTTCATAGCACTGTTATTAATGGATACACAACAAGTACACTTTACATGCTTCAAATGTTAAACCGTCCCTTATTACCTCGTTTGACGGGAATGTATGGATATGGCAATATCATATCAATAAATGAAAAACCAGTAAAAATCACAGAAACTGCCATTTATTCTATATCTACATCATCTACAAAGGAAAAGGAGGACTTCAGATTACTGTTAGTAATAGATAGTAAGCACACTCTGCATGCTTCAAACATTTTAAAATCAAGTTTTATTTCAAGTGTCCTGGATTACCTTGTTCCCAGGTGTAATTTGGTACGCTTTTATTTTGCATCTGGCACCTTACAAATAGCACATGGAATTTTTCAAAAGTGCCATACGATAGCCCTCACAGAGCTATAAAATGAGCTCACACTTGTTTATGAAATGTATAATGATAAGACAGTATTAACAAAAAACACTCAAAACCATCCCTTATTACCCCGTTTGATGGTACTATTATTGCAGATTTTAATTATAGAAAGTTAATTTGGAAGCTAGGTACAGGTAACATTGAGAGACCAATATCTCCGAGTTGCTAGACATCATGAATAAACAATAACGCCATGATAGATGATGCCAATTGCTGGCACCAACTATGGTTTCCCCAAGGAGGACATCATTGCCATCCAAGCTGGAATTCTAGGGCAGTGCATAAAGTTTCTGTCATTTTTGGGTAGATACATGTCCCTTTCTAGCTGTGATTGACACGTCATCCTCTCCAGACTTTGATTGGTTGTGAGATTGGGATGTCATCCTAACCAGGAAGTGATAGGTTGTATGATGGCCTTTCCAATATACTATATGTTCTGGTTAATTTAATACCTCTCTAGAATTCCACACCGTAAATGACACCTGCTGGACAATCACACAGCCAATCCACAACTATGCTGCTACCACCAGGAACCTTGTTGCCTCACACACTGCAATAGCAAGCCTCCAAACCATCCAAAACACAGCTTTGAGATTACCCACTGGCTGACTCAAAATGACCCCAATTGCCCGCCTCCAGAATGAGACTGGCATCCTACCCCCGCCTGCTCACCTGGACCTGGCTGGCACTCAGTTCCTTGCCAGCATCCCTCAGCCAACCCATACTTCATTTCACATTGTGTCTGCTCCCCTTAGGGACTATTCCATAATAGCAGGGACTATCCCAAAAAAGCTGTGGTGGTGCAGTGGTGAGAGACTCTGTCTCTCGCACCCAGCTCCCGGGTTTGAGTCCCACCAAGGACAAGTTCTTCCAGGAAGCTCAGCTCATGGCCAACTCAGCCATTCATCCAACTCTGGTTGATAAACGAGTACCTGGCTTGTCCAGATTGTTGTGTAATGCAATAAAATGGTCTGGCATGTCAGCGATGGTCATAGAACTACCAGTGGCACCAAGTGCCCAGAAAAACTGACCTATAACCCCCTCCCTAGTTGCAACTACCAGGATGAGCAATTACAACAACACAACAACATCCCATAAAAGCCTCCCATATGTCTTGATGTCATGATTTGGCCACCTTGTTGCATCTTTTCTGACAAATAGTGTCATGCTAGCCCTCTGCCTATGGAGAAGCCAAGTGCTCCATCCGCAAGAGATCACCTACCATACTGAAGCAATCGTCAAGAACAATGCTGTTCTTGCAACCCCAATACCTATCATAGGCATCAGAACTTTTCAGAGGGGCCTAACACCCTCACCATTATTGTTTGTTGCTTTCTCAACTCTGTTTGGAATACAGTAGTTCTCCGGCCTGCTTCACTTTTAGGGTTGGATGCTCCTCCCAGTGCCACCTGTCCCAAGGATGGCTACTCCCTCCACCTCCAATCCATCCAGCATCTTCACCTGCCCCTCTTTCCCCACAACCCTCAGCATCTCCTCACTGTGGGACAGTCTCATGAAGGTGGCAGCATTCCTGGCCACCCTCCCTTGGCCATCACCAAAGCCCCCTCCCATGTAAGCATGACGTTGCTGCCAGAAACAACAATGCCAATTGCTAAACAATAATGCTTTATTCGCTCTTCTTCTTGCACCTTCTATGAGTACATAAACCATTATTGATTTGGTACTGACATCACCTATTAACACAAATAAAAATTTCAAAGTCGATTGGAAATTGAAAATAATAGCAAATAAAGAGTATACTGAAACCAAGTGATAATGCAAATCACCAATTCACCATGGCTGGAATTTCACCCTGGAAGCTGCATCAAGTTCAAATTTTTTTTTCAGTTTTGATATATGATTATGCTTCTATGTAACCATCATACTTTAAGGTCAACTCCATTTTGAAAAATTGGAAAGAAACCACCTGCCACCAGTTCAGGGCGCAGAGGGTGGATGCAGCATCGCCAATACAGTGGGGGGAAATAAATATTTGTACACTTGAAAAATCGTATTTTAATGTAAGTACACAAACTTAACAGGAAAAGTGATTTAAATTATGTATAGAGACGCATAGTATTCAAAAATACTATCAAAATAAATTAAATCTCAATGCAACAAAAATCAATGCAACATGTTCACTTTTCAGGTGAAAAAAGTATTCGTACAAAACAATAAATCCGCATTATTTTAATTTAATACTTGGTTGAATACCCTTTATTCAGCTCAACAGATACCAGTCTATTTCTATACGTCTCAACCAATGATTTGCAGATGCTGACTGGTATTTTATACCATTCTTCTTGGCACACCACCTTAAGATTCTCAATGTTTGTTGGGGGACCTTTTCTTAATTTGATCTTCAAATACCGCCACAAATTTTCAATCGGATTCAAGTCCGGCAACTGGCTTGGCCATTCCATAACGTGTACATTTCTATCAGCAAACCATTTCTTTGTGGATCTTGCAGTATGCTTAGGATCGTTATCCTGCTGGAAAATCCAATCACCAGGTAGCTCTAGTTTCTCAACAGAAGTCGTCAAATTATCTCAGTACAGTATGCCTTTAATTATCTTTCAATAATATATGATTTTTCTTGATATGGAAATTTGGTGAATGAGAAATCTAGAACTTTATTTTAGAAGAAATTTTCTCCAAAGTCATATAGCAACACTGAACACCGTCTGTTTACATTTTGTATGTATAATAGCCGCAGTTTACGATTACCGTACGTTCCGTACCCAACAAGGCGGACAAGCGGAAGAGTCAGAAGTAACCCGGACATGTCTTGCATTTTATTATTGTCAGTTCGACTCGCATAGTCAATATACTCGCGTATATTGTCGACTAAAATAATAGAACTATTTTAGCTTTCTAAAGGACGGCGCACGGCGCATTTTTTTACCAGCATAGTATGGCGCACCACGCAGGTCATTAAAATGACAAAATAAATTCCCACGCACCTGCATAGTGGCAAAGCAGAGAGTTTTTTAGACTCTCTCTCAAGTTCACTTTTGAGTTCTATTAGTAGACCAGTAAAGTATCCTGGATACAAGCATTATCATACTTAAGAAATTGGTTTAAATCTTGAGTAAATGAGGAAATTGAAAATGAACTGATTCTGAAAAAGCTCTGGTTTGCCACTATGCGCACCTGGCATATCTTCCTGACCATGGAAACTGTCAATTTGTCAAACATAGTGGCAAAGCAGATGCAGAGAGTTTTTTAGATTCACCCTCAAGTTAATTTTTGAGTCCTATAAGTAGACCAGTAAAGTATCATGGATACCAGCATCATCATACATAAGAAATTGGTTAAAATCTTCAGTAAATGGGGAAATTAAAAATGAACTGATTCTAAAAAATCTCTGGATTGCCAAAATGCTGTCAAGTGTCAAACATGAAGAGCCTTAAAAAGTAGCTACCTAGGGCTAGGCTATGTGCTTTGGCAGTTGACACAACTACAAGTGGCTAGTTAATTGCAGTATAGCTGCTGAGCAGGCATGGTAGCCTACCTACCCTTTTGGTCAGCTGCAGGCCAGTCACTGGAGCTTTCTGGTCATTTTGGAATTGCATGTTACCCACTAGAAGAATCAACTCTAATCTAATTGTTAACATAAGTCATGATAAGTGCACAACTGCTGCCTGCTGGCAAGATTACAAATGCATTGAAAATTTGTCCCTTTGGAGCCACAAGATTTCAATAATAGCTAAGGGGGAAAATTCCAATCCTGGGCATTGAGTGAATGAGTTGGGTAGTGGTTTATTTGACAACTTTTGTATTGGTACTTTAGTAGTATTTGCTACCTACTTAGTGGTCATTTTTGCTTTTATTTGAAAGTGAAATTAAAATTCATGAATACCTACAACCTACCTACCAAACTGCAAGAATATTGACACTTGACAGCCTACAAAATTATATTCGATCAAGTGTAAAAGACGAGACAGTAATTTCGAATATGACTTGACTAAAACCGAAGACTTACCTTCACTGGAATATTCTAAATCGACGGCCGATGTAGACAATGACATGATGGGATAGCTACTACTAGAATTTACAAATAAACAAATGCGTATGAATTAACTTTTAAGCACAATCAACACAAATTCTAACAGAGTATCGGAACATAAATATAGACCAGTCATTCATGCCACGTGTACGGTGATTAAAGTGAAAACCTACGAACTATGAATGCGAACAAATAAACCTCAAAAACAATAGAGAGAGATGCAAAAATAGCTATGGCGGCAGAATCACAGATGACTGCTCTTCCAGCGCCATCTACCGGTGAAAGTAACGTTTCTAGATTTTTTTAAAATTTGGTTGGATGCATTCTTCATTCTACTTAACTGTTCTACTTAGCATTAAACGTCATATTGTGACACTTTAAAACATTTTCAAAAAAGATTTTCCGACTTCAACGTTTTTATTGCGACTAGCGCATGCAATTTTCCAGGTTGAAGTTGCCGCAAAAATACACGAAAAATTAATCAATCAACCAATCGTAAACCTATGAAAAACAAATAAACTGCTATTTTCTTGTACGTATTATTTCTCCGTCCTTTGTACTTGGAATTAGTGTCATGTTGACACTTTCAGCCCCAAAAAGTCTCCAAAAATCGGTTCTCAAATAGAAAATCGAGTAAAACATTGAAAGAAAGTATTCGAAGATTTGTAGTTTGCATTCGGGAATACTAGGTACCTATTTTTTTACTATTGGCATTTGCTTTATAAAATTTATAATATGAAGGAATAGGCTTGAAGACTTTGAAGTGAATTCGCGAAAACTACACTGAATCGACCGGTACTGAATCACTGAATCGAGAAGTGTCCATTCAGTGAAAACTTATTTTCCGTTATGATTCCGTTATTATAAAGCAAATTAGCATTTGCTTTGTAAAATTTATGATATGAAGTAATAGGCTAAAATTGAGGCAGCTTTAAGCTTATAACGCATATAAAAACGTCCTATTTGATCTTATTCAAGACATACTCCGATGATTCGATAATTGGTAATTAGCTCGTCAACGCCAGTGCGGTGACTAGGTCGGTAACGGGTCAAGTTCATCCGGCAGACTGGTACCTTCTCATCCTTGGGGTTGTCCCGTGGGTTAATTAAGTCCACCCAACGTGGTCATCCTGAAAAGAAGAAGAGACTGGTACTTCTTTCAGTGTTCGGTTATCTAGAATTGTATCACTTGTGGTTAATGATCATTATAAACATCAAAAAGTTCATTTCGTTAAGTGCCACTATTAGTATTACAAAATACACGTCGCCCTCATTCAGAAACTTTATTATTGCTACTGTCTCTACCAGTGTGGAATTCTAGAGGGATATTAAATTAACCAGTACACATAGCATATTGGAAAGCAGGACCTGAAAGCTTGGAAAGGCCAGGAACTTTCCACTTTCAGTCCATCATATTTCATATCATATACTATGATATACATAACCTATCACTTTCCAGCTGTGATTGGTTGATGGGATTGTGATTTTAGCCCCTTCCAGCTTTCCAGCTGTGATTTGTTAATGGAATTGTAATGTTATCTGCTTTCTAGCTGTGATTGGTTGATGGGGAGGCTTTCCAGCTGTGATTGGTTAATGGAATTGTAATGTTATCTGCTTTCTAGCTGTGATTGGTTGATGGGGTATGCTTTCAAGCTGTGATTGTTTGATGGAGATGCTTTCAAGCTGTGATTGGTTGTGCCCATAAGCCCCGCCCCCAATATGGTATATGTCTACAGTACTGGTTAACTAAATACTCAACTTAAACTTGATCATTACAAACAAAAAGCCTGGATAATTTTAAAAAAATCCATTAAATAAAAGAAAAATAGAAAATATCTATCAAACAATTTTAAACAAATCTGAGGTACTGTACAATTGAAACAGTTTGTCCACTTTTGATTCTCCTTTTCATTTATAGTCAGTCACCTGGCACTTGGCAGAGCACTGTATCTAAGGAAAGCATTCCACCTTTGGTGGAAAGCTTTTTCATAAGTGAACTTCCATTTCTAGAATTCCACCCTGGTCTCTACACTACAGAATACAGATGATATTCATATTGTATTGCATGAGGTTAAAGCTGAGTAGGCTCTGACGTAGTAGGTAATTTAGTTATTGTATCTACGTTCTTTTATTCATAATCGTTAATTAGTTTTAAAGCAACTGTCTAAGTAAACCAAAATGAAATCTGAACCAAGTGATGACAGTTTGCTGAAAGTGGTAAGTGGTAGGCTAAGTGGTTTGTCAATGCTGAATTTTACAGGTTTTTATATTCAGATTTCAGATTAATGTGTGTATATAGTGCGACATGCAATAGATTGATATTTTAAACTAGCAAATCAAGTTTGTTATTATTTGTATTCTTGTATTTTCACATGTATACCTATATAGGTTAAGGCATAGTGGCAAAGCAGAGAGTTTTTTAGACTCTCCCTCAAGTTCATTTTTGAGTCCTATAAGTAGACCAGTAAAGTATCCTGGAATCTGGATACTAGCATCATCATACTTAAGAAATTGGTTTAAATCTTGGGTAAATGAGGAAATTGAAAATGAACTGATTCTAAAAAAGCTGTGGTTTGCCACTATGGCCGTTAAGGTATAGGATATACCTAGGTATATGAACTATTCAACGGTTCAACCTAGGCTCTACTCTCTAGCCTATAAGAAAAATTATCAATGAAATTCTAGGGTGGATGAATTCTATGAAATCAGTGTGGAATTCTAGAGGGATATTAAATTAACCAGTACACATAGCATATTGGAAAGCAGGACCTGAAAGCTTGGAAAGGCCAGGAACTTTCCACTCAGATTAATGTGTGTATATAGTGCAACATGCAATAGATTGATATTTTAAACTAGCAAATCAAGTTTGTTATTATTTGTATTCTTGTATTTTCACAAATTCACATATATACCTATAGGTATAGGATATATAGGTATGAACCATAGTGGCAAAGCAGAGAGTTTTTTAGACTCTCCCTCAAGTTCACTTTTGAGTCCTATAAGTAGACAAATAAAGTATCCTGGATACCACTCTACCAGCATTATCATACATAAGAAATTGGTTTAATTCTTGAGTAAAT
This sequence comes from Hyalella azteca, assembly GCF_000764305.2. NCBI lineage: Eukaryota > Metazoa > Arthropoda > Malacostraca > Amphipoda > Hyalellidae > Hyalella > Hyalella azteca. The sequence continues at coordinate 95,028 of NW_025937800.1, read as the reverse complement.
GAGGAAATTAAAAATTAACTGATTCTAAAAAAGCTCTGGTTTGCCACTATGACTATGAACTATTCAAATTTCAACCTAGGCTCTAGCGGCTAGCCTATAAGAAAAATTATCGATGAAATTCTAGGGTGGATGAATTCTATGAATTCATAATCTCTCATAAAATTTACACACAATTCATATATGTGAACCTATGGGAAAAATTCATAATTAATGATCATGAAGTTAACCAGGATTATATTGGTTTTATTGCAGTTATGGATAGATCTAATTGATTTTTCAAGCAGGTGTCAATATTAAATTATTTCAATGATGATAGTATTTTGCTAAAATAACTTACCACATCCAATCTGGAATATTTGGCAGAATTCTAAAAAAATTTAGATGTAAAGAAAAATTCCAGAATTGTTGGCAAAAAAATAATTTTAACATGAGTGCATTAGGTATGTGTGGGAGCATGGCTATGCCTGCATAGCCCTATGCAGTGAGGCAATTGTATCTTTACAATGCCCTCATAAGGCAATGTACGTATACCATCGTTATTTACAGGCATGGAATATATCTACTTGCCACTTGGCTTATTGGCAAGCCGCAACTAGATTTTTCGAGCCATGGCTTCATGGGTTTACCAGCCTTGTTTCCATTTCTTTGAGCCTTGGCTTCATGGGTTTGCTAACTGTGATTCCATTTCTTTAAGCCTTAAATTCCATATCTCGGCCAGAAAAAGCCATTTATGACCCACAAACTTGTTATTCACAAAGTCCCATCACTCCCATGCATACATGGACCCATGTTATTTTACAAAGTCCCATACAAAGAACAGTCACTAGCATTTGTCTTCACTTAAGCAGCTTTATTCTTAGCAGCAAGTTCTGTACAAGTGATAATGCAGTATGACCTGATGACCATTCTGACATAACTGCAACTACGCAATCTTCATGGAGGAAATGTTTTGAGTTTACTTGTTATTATGTTTTGCATGTTATTTTTGTGGGAGGCAGGAGCATTGAAGTATATATGCTGTGGATTGCGGAAGTTGAAAATTTTATTAAACGACATGTTTGCAAAGTACAAACCACAATTTTTTCAAATAAAAATTTATGACTACTGCCAAGGCCCCAAAGCTGTCTGCCATAATATGACCACAAATACTGTCAAATGGGGTGATAAGGAAAGGGTGGAGGTATATCGGGACTGACTGTGTAGCTTGAAAATTCTAGGAGGAGATAGATTTCTCTAGGACCTCCTTGCATGGCCATTTTCTAAGAATTTCATGTTTTCTTTAATTTTTTTGAAAAATTTACAGAACAAAAAAGTATTTGATTTCTGTTATTCACATATGTACCGAGTTTCAATGTGATATGTTCGTAAATAAAAAAGTTTTTCTGGGACCCAGACACTCTCCTAAAATGAGCCCATACTCATTTACAAAATGTTTCATAGTAAGAAGTTATTAACAAAAAACTTTCAATATGTTCCCTTATTACCTTGTTTCACAGTAATCTCTCATAAAAACTGTATTATCAGGTCCATGTTATATCATGACACAAAAATATTCTGGATATGTACCCAAATGGCCTCTACACATATATTTGCTGTGCCAAACACACAAACTTGGGTGAATTATTGCTCACATTTGTCTGTTAACTAAAAAAAATTATCATTCATTTGTGCAAGCATAAAAATATGCATAAAACGTATCTTCAATTCGATTTTCTCAAGTTATAGTAATTAAGTGAAGAGATATACTGGTAGTTACTTCCAATTCTATAAATGTGGAAAGAGCCTCTAGCCAGAAGAAAGACAATTTTATTGCCAAAGTTAAAACTTTCATTCAAATGCTCATATTTTCATTTTGGGCTTTGGTAGAGTGTGTTGCTATGTACAAAATGATGGTCAGATGTTTGGTGATTGGTGGAGGCATGATAATTGATAACATTACCTCAAACACAACTAGGGGCTGTGGTTTTTTTGGAAGATATAGTGTTGATACTAAGTGACCATATATGGTGATTTAGTAGTAGCCATATATGGTCACTTATTAATTAGTATTTAACCTACAAAAAGATCAAACCTGGCAATGCTGAATGGCAGTGCCTTTTGGTTCATTTAGTGCACTGAATAGCACATACAAGCTCCCTTCTACCAGTCAGCTCAGTGCAGTGAGAGCAAGTTATGAGCAAAAGTTTTGTCGATTTTGGTCAACTTTTTACGTACTCCGGGTCGGAATCTGAGATTATTGGCATTTTCAAGCTCTTTTATCTCGACAACGATCAGGATTGAGGAAATTTCACACAAGTAACAAATTGAAGAGAACAAGAATCCCTTCCCAGGGGCCCCGTGTGGTCATCACAGGCTTCTGGCAGTGCCATGTGCCTTGCTTCTTATAGTTACACAAGGCTTATATTTCTTTAATACTATTCTCAATTTGGCCTGCAGATACCAGTCTACCATTCCAAACCTGAAGATGGTGCGCTATATTTACTACAGCATCCAACGCAGGTGGAAAGTACCTGGAATATGGACGGCTTCATCACTAGTGTGAGTGGAATAGTTACCTATCTTAGGTTCTACTGATAAGATCACTTTTGGTGTTGGCATTTTTACATCATTTAAATTCATCTTTAAAAGTAATTGCATAGGTATATGCTATTAGACACTGACAGAAAATAATAATATAAAGTTCCTAACATTACTTTGTGAGATAAGCATATGTAAGTGATGAAAAAATATCAGAACAAAATTGTCTTTCCTTTTTATGTGTATTATAATTTTTTTTTTTCACAGGCAAAGTTGCGCCCCTCATGCCACCAGCTTGAGCTGGAGCAAATGATTGAGAACAACCAAGTATACAACTCCAGTATGGGACAGCAGCTTGCCCTCAATGTTGATGGAGTTCACAGAAACCACCGAGATGATAGCGATAACTCTTTTCCAAGGTCTGAATGTTATAATTAAAGTTATTTCTTTTAATTATTTAAAAAACTTTCATTTGTAAATCAAGATACAGCTTTAATTTGATAAATACTGTTTATTATTTTTTTTTATTTCTTTGTGCTAACTTCTTGTGTAGTGTAAAACCATAATCCATGAAGTTGATGTTCTTGATGCCATAAAATGCCTACCTATATAAAATGGGTCATGTGAAGCAAGCCCCTTGTAACCACAGTAAAACAGCTCTGTGTTGTCATGCTGCTAGGCCAGAGTCCTATTTGCAGAGATGCAATTTTATAGTTGATAAATAAACATTTAATTTTGGTGTTCTTTGAAATTGCCTTGAGACACCGAATAATATAACCTGCTAATTATTATGGACTCCTCAGTGGGCTGATGGACAAGTCTGTGCTGAGGTCTGAACTCTGAAGGCTCAATGGAGGACATTGACCGCTATTGTCTTAAAATTGACTCCTCAGTGGGCTGATGGGCAAGTCTGTGCTGAGGTCTGAAGGCTCAGTGGAGGACATTGACCGCTATTGTCTTATAATTGAATCCTCAGTGGGCTGATGGACAAGTCCGTGCTGTACATAACCGGCCTCTTATAATTTACTCTTCAGTGGGCTGATGGACAAGTCTGTGCTGAGGTCTGAAGGCTCAGTGGAGGACATTGACCACTATTGTCTTATAATTGAATCCTCAGTGGGCTGTGCTGAGGTCTGAAGGCTCAGTGGAGGACATTGACCGCTATTGTCTTATAATTGAATCCTCAGTGGGCTGATGGACAAGTCTGTACTGAGGTCTGAAGGCTCAGTGGAGGACATTGACCGCTACTGTGTTGGGGAGCTGATCCCTGGTCTGGGCCTGGTGCTGGCCCCGCTGAGTGCCATGCTGCCACTGCGGTCAGCCCTCGACTACCTGGACCAAGCAGACTCCAGGGTCAAGAAGGAGAAGAAAGCTGAGGAGGAAGCTGAAGAAGGTCTCGTCTTGTCCATATAAACATTCTTTTATTCAATATATTCTACTAATAAAATGTTAGAGTAATGCAAAAATTCTAGTATAGTAATGGAAATGATAGAGTAAGGAAAAATTCTGGTATTCTAGTAATGGAAATGATAGAGCAATGAAAACATTCTCGTTTTTCGGCTTATCCTAATATTAGAATGATGTAACAGCAATTCAGTATTATTTGGAACTCTCACAATGGAATGACCCACATCACCAGAGTTTCTTTATGAATTTTGTATCCTTGAGTTATGGTCCAAATGTCATTATTGTTTGATGAGCACACAAGAACTATCAGGTTGCTCAAATTGCTACAAGTTGGTATTGCTTCTGCAAAAGCATTTACACTGACTGATTTTAGGAGTTTGTTCGAGCTTTTGGAAGTACTTTTCTTTTTTATGTTTATGTTCTTACTGAAGGTTTAGTTAGGTGTGATTTTATTAACGCTTGTGAAGTTTATTACATTACCTGTGTTTGTAGGTATGTTAGCAGCAGTTACCTCAAGCTTAAATTTAATAATATCACTAGATTGCTTTAATCGCAGATTCACTAGAAATTTAAAAGCAAAGAAAACACCTGACTTTATTTGTGTTCTAGATTTATTGAACTGACAATGGAGCTGGTCTCCAAAACGTTTTCAATAGAGATATGCTGAATTTTTGTGGTGTTTTCTTCACTTTTAAATTTCAAGCTTAAATTTCTTGCCTGTGTTATGTTTTGTTTGTAATTATTTGAAATTGGCAGGCACGCGATCCGAAGACGCCACGCGCGCCGTCACAGTGCGCTTTGAGCGCCCTGAGAACGACAGGATGAGGAACGCACGCGAGCGCAGCTTCCTGCACCACCAGCGCAAGATTATGGAGGAGCCCTGGGTCAAACTGCAGTATTCTGGGTCTGTAGTGGTCTGGGTCTGTAGTGGTCTGGGTCTGTAGTTGTCTGGGTCTGTAGTTGTCTGGGTCTGTAGTGGTCTGGGTCTGTAGTTGTCTGGGTCTGTAGTTGTCTGGGTCTGTAGTTGTCTGGGTCTGTAG
>NW_025937800.1:42661-89208 GCF_000764305.2 Hyalella azteca | reverse complement strand
GGTGACTGTGGTGTGTGATGATGACTGTGGTGTGTGATGATGACTGTGGTGTGTGATGATGACTGTGGTGTGTGATGATGACTGTGGTGTGTGATGATGACTGTGGTGTGTGATGGTGACTGTGGTGTGTGATGATGACTGTGGTGTGTGATGGTGACTGGTGTGTGATGATGAGTGCAATATAAATGATTGACTGATAAATATTTCCTTGTATTAATGATTTCTGCGTTAATTTGGTATATCTATGCTTCATTACTCTTATTTATCGCCATATAATTTATGTACGTATTGTAAGCATAAACACTTCTAGATTTATTACTACCTCACTAATAGCCGTTTGAAAAACAGTCACTGGTCAGTTAACACGTTGCTTCATCTTGTACTATTATTTCATTTTTTGTTCTGTTTTTAAGAAGGGTTACCAGACGGTCATTTTTTCCGGACAAATTCCGTAATTTAGTTTTTCTCAATTGCGTTGGCCAGCTAAAATTTATGATAGGGGTACTTCCTAATTAAATTTTAAATACTGAAAAAATAAAATAAATGGAATTTTTATAGCGGAACCTACAAATAAACTAGTATATATTGAGTTATCGGCCTTTTTTGGCCTTTTTTGTTCTCGGATTTGGCCCATTTTAGGCAACCTGAATTATGTACCACTACGGTACGTCCTGGAGAAATACATTTCGTGGTACGCATATGTACCACTTCGGAGTCAACGTGTTAAACTATATGTATTGTAAAGCAATAGAAATTTTTGACATGAATGCCAATAAAACAGTTCAATAATGGTTATTTGTGCAGATACAAGTGAATGCGATGTGCAATAAATTATATTTAATGTTTGGCAGTAAAAAAGTTGAAAATGATGTCGAAATTAAATGCACTCATCTATGTTATTGCATGTCAGATCCAAGTGAGCGCCACGCTGGTGCAGGGCTGCTGGGTCCTCAAGTCTGACCTACTCTACCCCACGGCCGCCCTCACCACGACCACCACCCCCTCCGCCCCCCACGGTACCACCCACTCCTACATCACCACCCGCAGGAGCGCAGGACGCACCAGTGGCCGCCACAACACGCCAGCGGGCACCCCACACAAGGCTATGGTCGACGCCAGGGAGTATGCCGTGCGTTTCGTTCTTCTTACGAAGATAATTACTACTTAAATGTTAACAAAGAATATGTAATGTACTAGAACTTATTCATTTTCAAAATACGCTGCTCATTGCTGCTTAACGAGTTAAAGTTTGAAGCATAGTTTTAGCCAGTCCGGCGCCTTAGAAGGCAGATTAGATGCATTAAGAGGGCTGATATGTCCCTTTTTGATGCCAAATCCGTACTCCAAACTGGCGTTGACGTTTAAATCCTGCATCAAACTTGGTGAGATGCGGTAGGCTCCAAACATGTTCTGGTGCTTCTAGGGGCACCAGCTCTGGTACTGGGTAGTTACTGAATACTCAGGCCACGGTAATGATGATACCAGGGTACAAGCGGTACGTGCTGCTGCAATTGCCAAAGATGATCTCTTGTATATACTCAAGACATTTTCTACAGCCTTCCAAATCTTTTATTAAATTCCCGATTATGTTCTGTGTTCAATTTTTTCATAATATAAAGTAATTTACTTCCAGCAATGATTATCTAACCGGAAGTAGTTGTTTCACAGCAATTACCGCATGGCTGGAATGCGTTTTTTAATCTCAAAAATAAAGGAATTGCTAGAGCATATATGTCATTTTGAGCCTGTGGTTTAACTTGATAGTCCACAAATTTGTAGAATTTTATACCGTATCAAACTATGAAGAACTAATTATGTGTAGATGGAAATGTTAGTCATCATGTTTAAAACAAATATCAATTTATTCAATATTCGTTTCATAATTATTTGTCTAATTTTTTGTAAATTTGCTTTAGATTTTATGTAATTGATACACAACTACACTTATAGTCTAATTTTCAGCCCATCTGTCTGAATTTTTTAATGTCACCATAAGTCTACATTTTATATAATTAGTTATAGTTGTCACGTAATGATGGCGAACTACATGAATTTATGTGTGTTCAGTTGTACCTGCTGAGCTCACAAGGCTGGCTGGAGCTGGACAAGCTGCAGCAGATGACGCCCGTGCCAGGGACAGACATGCTGGCCATGCTGGGGGCCATTGCAAGACCTCAGCTCGCGCAGGGCAACAACAAGAGCTCGGGCCGCTGGGTCTTCCTGCTCGACAGAGACGATCACTTCATCGAACAGTGAGTCTCACTCTCCCGATGCCTCTTAGTTGCTGTTATTTATATTATTTTTTAGTTGCTATTATTTATATTATTGTTTATTTGCTCTTATTCATATTATTGTTTAGTTGCTGTGATTTATATTATTGTTTATTTGCTGTTATTTATATTATTGTTTAGTTGCTGTAATATTTATTTATAACGATCACTTCATCGAACAGTGAGTCTCACTCTCCCGATGCCTCTCAGTTGCTGTTATTTATATTATTGTTTATTTGCTCTTATTTATATTATTGTTTAGTTGCTGTTATTTATATTATTGTTTAGTTGCTGTTATTTATATTTATATGATTGTTTAGTTGCTGTTATTTATATTATTGTTTAGTTGTTGTTATATTTATTTATAATTCATATAATTTTGCTCCCTAGTATCCCAAATCCCCTTATCCCTTGATACCTAATTCAGTGAAAAAATTATATAATTTATCATTGAAATTATATAAAGAATTCTTGAAACACACATTTTATGTAGAAGATAAGACCTCCATCACACACTTGTTTCAAAAGATAGAGGGAACTATTTTTCTTTGTTCAAAATAATTTTTTTGATTGCAGTATCATATTTTATTTCTTGATTTTATTTATTTCCATTCCTGCAATCGTGAATAATTTCAGCGATATTGATTGAAAATTTGCATGTATAATATATCCTCATTGTTCTATCTTTACCTGTTGTGCGTTCTTTGAACTCAAGTAGGAATGTTTATGTGAATGTTTATGCATAGACATAGGACAAGTAGGAATGTTTATGCATAGACGGGCGATGTTTTGCTTTACTTGTTATTGATTAAATTCAAGGGATTATCATGCAGAATGGTGTCAAATTGTACATTAAAGGACTGTTAAATAACTGTTAAGGACTGTTAGGACTGTTAAAGACTGTTAGGACTCTTAAGGACTGTTAGGACTCTTTTAAGGACTGTTAACAACTCTTGAATTTTATAATAAGGACCGTACGCACACACTTGAATTTTCCTATATCTTGCAGGCACAGAGAGGTGACGCAGCGCTACGCCATGAAGTGGGAGTATCAGTTCAGAACCCGCATCGCTCCGAGATAGCAACGTCCGAGATCTGAATAGTTGTGCAATATAACTACTGCTCGTGACTTTTGCGTTTTGAATGTCCCGCTATGTCGTGATATTTGGGTTAAAGTGGAACAAAGAATTGAGCTTTAATGGTGGACATGACACCTGCCGTGTGACCTGGACTGTTGGTTTTGTGCCTCGTGATTTGCTTAGATTGGTTCTCTGTTCCATGCGTGGTTCTCATTGTTGATGCTCCGCTGCAGGGGGGTGGGGGTACAGCCAAGGTACCCGTAAATGTGCATATCATTTTTCCTTCAATTCAGAGCTGCGTCTCATTAAAGAGTAATAGTGATAAACACAAAAATTCTATTAACCCTAACTCTGCCTTCACATTAAATGATCCCTGTTACTCGATTTACCGCTGTGAAGGCTTTAATAGGCTCTAGCAGATCAGTATTTCTTTATTGTTTATTATTATAAGGCAGTAATGTCTTGTAACTTGTTAGTGTATCATAATAACTCCTGATGATGGCGCTGGGCGTTCTCTATGAACATATGCTGAATTATTTCGGCGGATTCATTGTCAAAATAGTTTGCCTAAATTAAAATAAAAATTGACAAATTATTAGTTATTTTACGATTCAAACAATGAAGTAGCATTAATAGCAACTCTTTCACTGGCACCTTGGCTGACTCCTTCCTGGGGACCTCACGACGCTCCCCCAGCTCCCAGTCTTGATAGTTTAGGACGCTAGTGATAGTTACGTTCGTTACTTCATTATTAGTGACATTTAAACATGATCAATTTCCAAAGCCTCGTTTGTTCCAATAAGTATTGGTCATGCGTAATTTAGTGACTTCAGATCCGTCTAGTGGCCCAGTCGAAACGATTTTCTCAGTGGTTGACAACATTCATCATTCAATGCACTACTAAATAACTCCACATTGAATGTTGCATCGAATATCGTTTGATTATTTTTAGCATTGCTTATCTGTTGCTTAAATATTCAAATGCTATCCGATTATTATTTATGTAGGATGCAGAAGATTAAGGATATGCTCATCATGAACCCTAATGTCTCCCTCCATCCTTGGCCATATGACCGCCTCCTAATCCTACTCTAATGGCAGAACTACAAGAGTAAGGATATGCTCCTCATGAATCCTAATGCTTCCCTCCATCCTCGGCCATATGATGGTGACCGCCTCCTAATCCTACTCTAATGGCAGAACTCGCGTCCAAGCTGTGCACCCAAGCATCGCTGTCTAGCTCTGCCATGGGCCCATTTGTTCAGATTTTTTCAAAGGGTTAATAAAATGTACATTATGAATAAAAATGTATATTATGACGGCCCTCGAGCGTGGCCATAGCCTGCTACAACCGAAACGTATCTATACTACGAATCAATAAAGAAAAGGCTCGCAATTTCGGGGTGACCTCAAATATCTTGCTTTGAACGTCTTAAATCACGGTACTGTCACTACTGTGTTACTGTTGTCATGGACTTGGCTATCAATTAATTAATAGTTGAGCGTTATGGAGTCTGTCTTAGCGATTTTTTATTCAAGTTTTCTGTAGAAACTTTTGCTCTTAATTCTTCTTTCTTTTTTTCCTATGAAGCAATACCATATTTGCTGGCTAATGAACGTTTACATTCCGCAGAATTCATCTCTTAGATATTTAGTCAATAGAATGAGAAGGGAGCCATAACTTAATTTCTATATCAGCCCAAATAATCTTTTCTAAATACTAAAACTAAGTGACTAATAATCATGTTGAGATTTAGGTAGGAAGGAGGTTCTGGTTTCAATCCAGTTTCTGTTCTCGCTTTTATTTTTCATTAACACGCTGAAGTGGCAGGAATTTCGTTGGAAATTCTATAATGTGAATTGCTGCGCTGCCGATGCCTGATTGCCGTGTCATGAACAACACGAAATGGCGAGCTCCACGTATGACAAAACCTTCCCCTCGTAGAATTATTTGTAAGATTACATCTTCACTCTTTGCTGAGTACTTGAAGGTTAGTGAATTAATGTAATTTCTCTTATAACATTCCTTATGAAGTGCATCAGTAGTCATTATTATGAGGACAATGAATGCTTCACTAATGGCCGCTCTGCGCCACATTTTTATAGTGAGGAGTGATTTTGTTCTAGTTTTGTTTATATTCTTGGGCTATATTATACTATTAAATTTGATAGCGCATGAGATTATTCAGAAATAACTGTACGTGTCCATTTCACTTTCTTTAATATGGTATAATTTATGCATTTATCTCGATTGCTTCAATCTCACCATAGAAACCAATGATAACGACATGTGTGGCAGGTGTTACTGCTGCTCATGTTTCCACGATGCTTGATTAACAGGGTGAAAAAGTTCCACACATGCCAATAGTTAATAGTGTTAAACACAATAGTTAATGCTCTTAATAGTTTTAAACACTATTTGTCTTCAGTCAGGATGAACAGCGCGAGGAAGTTCAGGAAGCAAGCGGCGGGTGCAGCGGACGAGGCCCTGAGCGCTCCTGTGGACCAGGCACATGACTGTGTAAATAACCAGGTTTGTTCACTTCGGTTCTCATTATAAAAAACATTCTCACTCTACTTTCTACTTCTCCCTCAATTGTTATTTGTCTTTTAGTTCGTTGATTCTCTTTGTGTTCTTTGCTGCTGATCTTATGTAAGAGACAAAAACAATATCGAGTTGAAATCCTAGTTTAGATATTGGTAGAGATAATTAGTATAGAAAAGAAAGTATACATCATGTTCGCATGTCAGAGTATTCATAAAATGTATATTGTATGATATACCTCACAAGATCTGTCATTAATGAACTGAATATTTCAGACTGAAAGTTCCCGGAGCCCGAGGCGGCGTAAACATATTCGTGTTGCCGCTTTTGCCAATATCGCCTTGTTTCCCGAGCCTGAAATCGCCCCAGAACCCGACGACCTGCGCAGCTTCCGCTTGCATTCTAGTGGCGACGGGTCTACGACGGACTCAAACAATCCTGTCTCATTGCAGGATCCACTCAAGCAATTGACGAGATTCCAGACACGAAGACTTGCATCATCTGAACTTCGCAATTTCAGGATATCAAACATTAAAGCTTTGCGGTCCATGCGCATGAACAGAGCTTTGTTCCCGAGAAATTCAGTGTTTGCTGACTCCCAGAAAAAAGTTCTGACTTCCAAAAGCTGTTCAGTTGTCTCAACTTTTCATCATCCAAACCTTGCTCAGAAATTAAAAGCACCTGCACAACATTTACGAAGATTTCGACTGGGGAACCGAGGTAATGTGTCGCGGGATCGAGCCTTGACGCTGCTTGATAGTCAAATCCTGAATATCCGACGCTCACTAACGAGTACCAACCAAGAAAATATATTGTTGACTGTAAACAACGGCGTTACTGCTGTTCAATGCAATAGCACCAGGAGCAAAAGGAACAATTTGTCTTCTGATAAATTTATTTCACGACAAGGACCAGCTATTGCTCTTCCTTCATCGGCTACTCGGTCACGACCTGCATTGAAGGCCTGCAGACAATCCACCAGACAAGCGACTACAAGCCTTGATGGCAGTATTTCATCTGACCAAGTCCAGAAAACAAATCTGTGCTCAAATATTAACAAAACCTCTCGCATTCTGGACAATGATGATGAGATAAAAGTTATATCTAAAAATGAAGATCTTATTAAAACCACCAGTGGCAGTATAGACGATAAACTTAATCTGAACCAGCAGAAAAAGGGAACGGTTCAAGCCAACGAGATGAAAACAAACTCGAAATTTTTGAAGCAAAAGCACAGTGGGAAACCTACTCTTTCTTTGACTGAATCGAGTACCAGAAAACAAAAAATACAATGCAGCCAGAACCATCTTTGTCTTGGCCGCTGCTCGGAGCACGAGGGTAAAATTCTACCAATCGGCGAAGACCTATCACAGAAACGAGGCCGACCAGAGACTAGAAGTTGCACTTATTATGAGAGTCCGCCCGAGATTGTAGCCCCAAGCCCTGCCACTGCAGCCCTAAGCACTCCCAGCGCAGCCCCAAGGGCTGCCACCGCAGCCCCAAGCGCTGCCACCGCAGCCCCAAGCGCTGCCACTGCAGCCGTAAGCACTCCCAGCGCAGCCCCAAGCGCTGCCACTGCAGCCCTAAGCACTCCCAGCGCAGCCCCAAGCGCTGCCACTGCGGCCCCAAGCTCTGCCACTGCAGCCCTAAATGCTGCCAGTGAGGTCCTAAATGTTGCTGCAGCCCCGAGCGCTGCTAATGATCCTACTCCTCCAAAATTAAGGAACTTGAGACCTCTAAACACACAACGGAGCAATGCAGAATGTAACGCCAAGCGCCATAGTTTACGTTCAATTGGGGAAATTGTCTCGCTGCCTCGAACTTCTTTGCCAGATCGTCTTTGGCAGCCTTTGAGCAACACAAAGACTTCTTTGAAGACTCGTAACGTGTACTCGAGACTTGAAAATTCTCATACTTCTAGTCTGAAACGTTCAAAATTTATCAAAATTAAGACGCAGAAAATGTCTGAATTAAGGGGCTATCGTCCAAAAGTTATTAACGAAATTGTAAATCTAGAAGACGACGAAGACCTATCGCGAAAATCGGTGCCATCGACTACGAATGTTATAGTAAGTGTGTCGTCTTCAATTGTGGGAACATCAACATCTGCACTCAAGGGCACCGGTGATACTGGGGTAAAAACAACGGATATGCATTCACTCTCAGCAGGAGAAGAACGTACGACCCCCGAGTCTACTTCGAAATTATCATCTAGAACTGGTGGTAAACGTCCCATGCCTGAGTCAGACACATCGCCGCCTTCACTTACGCCGCGTGGTAAACGTCCCATGCCTGCGTCAGACGCATCGCCGCCTTCACTTACGCCGCGTGGTAAACGTCCCATGCTTGCGTCAGACGCATCTCCGCCTTCATTTACGCCGCGTGGTAAACGTCCCATGCCTGAGTCAGACGCATCGCCGCCTTCACTTACTCCTTTGAGGCAGCGTGGTAAACGTCCCATGCTTGCACCATCAACAATCCGTCCCCTTGAAGGTGACGATAAGCACGCCACACCAGCAGCAGAAGTTCCCTTGCTGGTAGGTGAGCCAGTACGCGCAACAAAACGCGTTCCCTCCACAACGGGAGGTGAACACGTAGCGCTTGCCAAAGGATCCTCTTCACTTCAAGCAGGGGCTGAGTGTAGTTCCAGCGAAGAAAATGACTGTGTGATTATCCTTGACAATGCGAAAAAAAGAACTACACTTTCATCCAGGGTCTTAAATGCTTTGAATGCACCAAGCCGGACCCATAAAAGCGACTCTAACTTATATAGCGGCACTAGCAAACCAATGCCTCTCGGTAACAGGAGACAAACTCGAAGTTTGGCTTCTTCTAGTCCTAGCACGAAGAGTAATATAAAATTATTGAGGATTCCTTCTCCTAAAACTACTAATAATGAAATCCCCAGATGCAACACGGCGAAAGCGTCCAATATTATCAGGAGCTTGGAAGGTCCCGAATTAATTGATCGTAGCAATTCAAATCAAGAACCCAAAAAGACAAAACAGGATATTTCTATCTCTCCGTTTAACCCGAGTTACCTTTCCATAAATCATTCCAAAATTCTTGATTTAATATCTCCTTCCGTTTCGATCTCTTGGGCCTCAAATTCTCGAAGCAAATCTACAAACACATCAACATCCTCGTCACGACATCCCACAGCTACGGGTTCATCTAAAGCCACCTCTTCCAGTGTCAGTTCAAGTCTGACACCAACATCATCAGACTCGTCTCTGCGGGAGTTTCGACTACGCACTTCCCAAGATGCAGAGATAATGATAGATTCAGTCATAATTCATGGACGACGTGGAAATGGATTGCGTAATTTCAGACGTGAAAAATGATCAAGACGACGATATATTCGGTCTCGATTTACTAGTCTTTTTGTCGTGGGTTGTTTATGTGTAACTTGCTGAGTCTGGGTTGAGGCTCGCTGGTGAACGCTATCCGCCCCATCGAAGAGAACTAAGGCACAACATGCAAGCACTAGGCTGCGAGTATTTCATAGTTCATCACTTATTTCTAAGCTTATGAATTTCTTCACTCCGAATATAGGAGTGGTAAACTTGGTCTATGGAAGCAATGAGTGAAGAACAAATATGAACGAGTTATTGGAAATAATTGCAATATTTATAGTTTCTGTTATGTCAAGATTCTTGAGCTTTATACAGCTCAGTGGCCATGTCTATGATCTAGAAAGGAAACCAATCGATTTTTTTACAGCTACTTTAGTTATTACAACTTCCATTCAATTCCTCGTGTAAACCCTACAACCGCATTTCGACATATACTTTATAACGCAATTGATAGTCATTATATTCTAAATGGAAAAAGCTTTTGCGGCGCGGTAATCAATCGAAGTTTTGGGCAATTACTTCCTGCTTGCCTGTTCGTAGATTTGTTTGCATACTGGTTATTTCAAGGTGGTCGTTTACCTCTTATTTGCCTGCCTGCTTTTTCAAGTTTTTAACGCGTTTGCTTGGTTTCTGCAACCGTTTAGTTCGATATACGTCTATTATTTTGGCCTGTGTGATGAGAATATTTTTATTTTTAATTCAAACAATCATCCAAGTCGGTTTGAAAACATCTGAATGTTACAGATATTCACCGGTTAGTAATTAGACGTATTGCTGGCGTGATAAAATGGAAATTTATATTTTTATAAGGTAAAGTTAAGCTTCTGAGAACGCTGTTGTTCGCGTCTTCCGTCTTCCGATTACAAAAAAGATATGATGCTGGCAGTGGCATTACCTGATAGCGTAAGTTATTGTATTCAACATGGAATGGATTTTGTTTCAGTAAATCAGTGCCTCTTCTCGAATATATAAACATTCCTCGTGCGCATTTATGTTCAATCCTAAAAATCTAGTTCTTGAATGAATAGTTAAGTAAATCAAGACCTCGCAATTAGTCTTCCGGGACAATTTTGTTCATGGGTGCACGTCAAGCCTAATGGTGTCAGGCTGAAGATAAACGCGACGTCTGCGATAGATGTGTTATTGAAAGATAAGAGTTACATAGTACGTCTGATGCTATCCGTCACTGATTACTAGATCGAGATGCAACACGATACATTGCGTAGAATACAAATAATATTATTGGACAAGAAATAATTCTACATTTAATGAGACCGGCATTGAAGCTTGATGCGCAATTATTGGATTGATAATCTAATCGAGAGCTCTCAACACTGAAATACAATTCAATTGTTAATGCAAAAGATTTCGTACATAGCTCAAAAAGTTACCTTCGTGGCGGTAATTTCACGAGGTGACAAAATATAAATCTCAATCTTGTTTGGAATATTCCAGTATGACGAGTAACTAACTTTTACACGAGCTGACGGGTACACTGTTGAACTCAAGTAAATTACTGCTGGCGGTTGAAGCCGCTGAACGCTTCGGCTCTCGTCAAAGAACAGGGCAAGTGGGACCATTAATACACCGTTAATGCACTATTGTTAAATACTTCCCTGAAGCAAACAGCCCGGACGAAAAAAGCAGCAAAGTAAATATTACATATTGCCGGCGTGACGAAACTCGACTATACTGTTACTTAGCAGTAGGATTAATAGAGGAGACGAGCGTAGCGGTGAAGCAAGCGTGCTGGCGCTGTATGATGCCATTCAAGTGTATGAAGCCTTTCATCCAACTATCTGCTAGACTGCAGACAAAGCCTATTCCTACGCTCAGGTTCAGGCCATACCAAACTCTTTACTAAGAGACTACAAACCAAGAAACATAACTTACGATCAAAAGCTTAAACAATTGACCAATAAGCTCTTCTTTACAATGTATTCATCGAACGCAGCGCAATCACAGTGATATTGAATGTCACAAAATATCAAGTTTGAAGTAAAATCTACAGTAACATACTCCACGTACACGCCATAGTCTACACCAATATAGTCCACATACACACCAACAGAGACACCACAGCGAATCTCAAGAGTAAACCAGCAATGTGACGAGTGTAAAATAGGAATTCAAAAGCAGAGAAAATACAACTAAATTTCACCGTATCATTTTTTGCAATATTTTGGTATTGAGCTTTTTCGTACGTTCCGAAAAATCTAGCCATATATTTTGGAATTTTTCTAGATCTAAGAAATAGATTAACCAAAAATGTTCCGAGAAAGATTCAAATTTTTGTGGCTTTTCTTTGCTTTTAAATTGTTAATAACATAGCGATGCAAGTTATTGAGTGATCAATTCAAAACTCTTACAATATGATTGCATGCAAATCCTGCATACAGCCCTCGCATACTGAAACCAATCAACATTTCAATGCGTATCCGGGATAATGAACAAATGTGTTACCATCAAACACAGTTATATATGAAAATAATTCAAGAAATAAACAAAAAATATAATACATTGATATTGAATTTACACGCGTAGATATTAAAGAAGGTGTAGAATAGCAAACGTCGAGAACGGTCTCTATTTTTGCCTAGAAAATATCATGTATAAATATTGCAGGTTCATTTTAAAACAAACAATTCGCTTGTTACCTACTGATCAGTAAACTTTAGCTCGTATTGACGATATTAAATCGAATGCATTTCATATTAATTACAACATCGCAAACTAACTTAATTGTAACACCGCCATTTTGGTAATCATTGTAGCGAGAGGACGAGTCGATCTAATTTAAATAATGGTATTATTCGACTAGAATTTAGGCAAATCCAATCCAATGTAGAGCACGAATAGAAGTTTAACGTCTAGAGATTCGAAAATTGAATAGTGAAAAGTGGATATTGTAGCTCATCCTTGGATGATGTCGGTGGGATAACCCACAGACACACTACCTAGTCAGAACACAAGACACTGGCATCACTAGCATCAAGAAAAGACAGTTTAGTTGTTCATGGGAAGAACAAGTATTAAACTCGATGGCAAGAATTAGATTTAATGCAGGTTAGGTGGGAAGAAAGACAGTGATATTTCAAAGATAATGGTTGCAAAACTATGAGTTGCTAAGAAAGCAGCATTCAAAAATTCATTTAGATCAATTTATAATGGGGTTCAAAAGTACATTTTTCCGAAGAATTAATGGATACAGAACTACATGGGGTACAGAGTATGGAGGGGGCTGTAGGTACTGCACCACTTCATACATAAAACTGCATTCAACTAATCTTGCTTACATTCTCAATCGTGTATATCTCTCTAACATTCCTTGTTAGAATGTCATAGTCGATTCAAATAGATGACATCTTTACGCAACAGCAATTGCTCATTTAAATTTTAAAGAGCAATGCTGCCGAAGGCGAGCATCCAGCAGCTCTCTTTTGCGAGGGTCTCTAAGGATGATACTGAGGAGGTTAAGTTTTTCTTGAAATTCCTCATTTTTCTTCCTGAGAGCTTCATTTTCCGCGGCCAGTCTATTGTTTTCCTCAAGCAGTGCAGCAGAGTTTGTCTCTGACACAGGTTTTGGTCCAATAGTGCGGGCAAGTTTAGTCATTGCGAATGCTGCAACGTCAGTGGAGGGGCGCTTTAACCCAGGCATAGAACTGGTTTTTGGAGCACAATCTGAGGCACTACTTGATGCTGTGGCCATTGAAGAAGAATTTTTTTGGGTTGCACTGGCAACTGATGCTCCGGCCAGATCACCACTTACAGCTACTCGATAACGAGTAGCCGTCTGCAGATCACTTTTAGGATAACCAGTCACACGGCTGCCCACATCAGTATTTTGAGGCGCTTTTGACTCAGTTGGTTGAACCACAACTCTAATGGGAGCAGCAGCTCCAGCAACCCGGTTCCAAGTTGCATTTGCTGACGCGCCCGTATTGGAAGCAGCTCCACCAACAGAAAGAATGCGAATAGTAATGGGACTTGTTGAAGGGGCACAATCACTTGTAGGAGCTACCATTGAAGTTTGAGGAGTAGAAATATCAACATGAGCAGCAGCGCTAGTGACCGGGTCCCCAGCCACAGCTACCACAGCTCTAGTATCAACAGCCACTCGACCAGCTTCAATGGGATTGACAGACCCTACAGCCAAGCCATTGCGAGTTTGTGCACCCAGCGATTGATTAGGTACAGAGGGATTACTTGGCGGTTTGCTTGCCAAGTTCTTGGCTTCCTTGATATTTGATTCAGTGACATCCAAATCCCAGTAAGGTGATGCCACAATGGGATCAGGCTGTGCAGGAGCAGTTAAACTCTTGTGCAATAGCTCAGCATTCACAACCATTTCATCTGTCCTCTGGATACCGTTGGTAATGTAGCCTCGCATGTAGCCATTGGAGCCAGCTGACATGGCTTGGTTGATGTGCACAAAGGACAGGTTTGGCTGCTCACTCTCAAAACTCTTCACCATCTGGAATAGAACAGATGTCAGTGAATCATGGCTTGAACAATGTAGAACTCATTGATACTTGTGTTAGTAGATTAGCACACGGTATGGTAAATGGTAAAAATAGGTCAGTACTTTTAACATTAAACCAGTAAGGCTCTAAAAAAATCTGCTTGATCTCATTAATAACATTTGATCCAGGAACTAGACATACAAGACATACCACAATGATAAGAAATAAAAATGGCAACTACCAGACATTTTCTTATTGTGATTTTCAGTAAGCTTTTAATTCTTAATGTCAAATACTTCATTTGGCACTAAATTTCAATCAACTGAATTTAATGTTTTTCAGATTTTGGTGTTGATCCAATTTGAACACTGATGAAATATTAATGATGGAAGCAGAATTCTGACAGCATGAAATTCTGAATAGGTAATATATTCTCATATTTATATAACAAAATAGATTGAAGGGCCAACCCCATTACACCTGGCACCACTATGCCAAGGTTTAAATAGAGCTGACATTGCGCTATTTACAACTAAATTTGTATCTGGATGATGCCATTCTCAATGCTCTTCACTAATTGTTTATCCATAAGTGAACAAATTATGCAAAGCATTTGTTCCAAAATAATAAAAACAATTATATCAGCTATTGCAGAAAAGTCTCACAATTTCAATAATACTAAGAAAGTTTGAAGTACACACAAAATGATGTAATAACCTATGATTCTTTTATGGCAAGTGGCACATTGTGATGGCAGTGATCAAGTGATGAGTGAAGATGTCCCACTCCCTGTTTGGGTAATATCAAATTTGCTTTCACAATAATCAGATTTTATGTACACTGAAATTTAAATGATAGAAAACTGTTTAAAATTTGAACACCTTTATATGCATCCAGATACAAATTGTTCATGTTTTTGCACAATTTTGTTGATATCGTCTTACTGACTTCACATCCTGAACAATTTAGTTTCCCTTCATGAGTTTTCAAAGGTCTCGTGTCTTTTAGAAAATATTTGTCGTTTGAAAGTGAGAATTACTGCATTTTGATTAATCAGGGGCAGGATTTTGAGAACTTGGGCATGTACCATTAATAATATACTATATGCAACCTTGTAATAAGTTCGTGGCTTGTAAATAGTTCGTCATTACTCAGCGTAAATGGCTTTTCATTAAAAATTACCCGGCGACGCATCTTTAAAATGGCCGGCGACGCTTTGGGCTTAAAAATCCATATATTGCCAACGCTGCATCCACCCTCTGCATAGTGGTATCTCATTAGAATTTAGGCATTATTTAAATTTACTAGCTATTACATTTTCATTTTTGATAAACAAACTTGCATAACAGTCTCTTCTCTAAAATTCAAAATTTAATGAATAAATAATATTGATAATTTTTATAAATATGATGCAAAAATTACTGAATAGCCTAGTTACCTATGAATATCATGAACATAATTTAAAAATGTTTCACAATTTATAGGAAAAGCACCTAATACAAGTAAACATGACAGGAGGTAATACATAATTCAAATGCACAAGCTTCAATTCAAATTATTCAATGTGGTTAGGTACTACCTTCACTCCTTCAGTACCTACCTTGCTTAATCAATCATTCATATAACAATATGAAAAAACAATATAACAATTCCATTACAAATTGAATGACAATAAATGGATTTGGTATGGTAATGCTTGCATCCATGATACTGGTCTACATAGGAAAAGTTATAGCCTAGGACTCAAAAATGAACTTGAGGATGTTTTAAAATTAAATAGGTAACTCTGCTTTGTCACCATGCTGATAGCTGAGTGAGTTTAAGGTCAACAAGAACGTCTTGCTTGCCACCATGTAAATTCATAAAATCAAGAAAAAAAACTACTTTTAATGTCCAAATTACGTACCTTTGTTGATTTGGGTTTTAATGGTTGAAAATTTATCTAGTAGCTAAGGCCTGACGACAGGAAAATTACCCTTCCGTCACCCAGATAAAGTGGGACAACCCACTTTACCTAGAACACGTAGGAAAAATAATCCGTCAAGGCCCAGAAGGTTTTATTTCGGTTTTTCGATGCTCAGTTGTATAAACGATCCAATGATTTGCTAACGATCCACTAGTTGTACAAAAAACTTAAGGTACATTTCGTACCCGAAACACTACGTACCTACAGTCTTCTGATGTAAAATGGCGAGTGCTGACTATGTTTCAGATAGGAGCTTATAAGCTTGTCGTTGAATTTAGGGTAAAAACCAAAAACAATTTCGTCATGTTAACCGGACAACACTAATAAAACTTGGAATAGAAAATGAGAACGAATTTTTTTACCACCAATATTCATACCTTTTTTATCACATAAAAATAATTTGTTCGATCTGTGTTGAGATTTCATTGAATTTGGAATATGAAAGGATTAAAAATTCACTGCTATCCCTAAAAATTTAGGGTAAATATCTTGACCTAAATTGAACGGGAAGTGAACGAGATATTACTCGGTGTGATGATGCCAACGATTGTGCAATTGCAGTTGAAACGAATTAAACCGATCGTCTTAGGAAGTGCAAAGTCATCAATGACTAATTCTTTGGTGTGGAAAATGTCTAGTTAAGTTATGATTGGAATTAAGGGTAGCGAGTGACTACAATTTAGGTCGTCAGTTGTAGTTATGGCTTAAAAGGATTAATTATGTTTCTACTGGCTTTAATAATAATAATAGCGGTTTCAGCGTCTATTAGGCCGTAGGCCTGTCGCCGATTCTTAACATCGCAGAACATCCACAGCATGTTGCGGTCTCGAACTCGCAACTCACTGCTACAATTCTGCTGTGCTTAACCGCCCGCCGCCCGGCCTCCTCGCCTATTCTGACCAGAAATTGGCGCACAGAGCTGGGATCGAACCCGCGCCTCTCTATGCGCCAATCTTGGTACTCTGAACTGTAACCACTGGGCCACCCTGCCATAATAATAATAGCGGTTCCAGCGTTTATTAGGCCGTAGGCCTGTCGCCGATTCTTAACATCGCAGAACATCCACAGCTTGGTGCGAGTCTCGAACTCGCAGCTTCAATTTTTGCTTTGCTTAACCGCCGATTCTGACCACAGAAACTAGTGCACAGAGCTGGGATCGAACCCGCGCCTCTCTGCTCCAATCTTGGAACTCTGAACTGTAACCACTGGGCCACCCTGCCTACTACTGGCTTTGATGGTACCATGTACATTAACACTGCAATATTCATCACAAGTAGTTGGAATAAACATCATAATTTTAAAAATGGGTTCATGTTTCAATATATTCGTTTACAACACCACGAAAAATTTAACTACCTAATCGTCAGAGTTCCAAATTCTCAGTTTTACAGTTCTCGAATGGCTACTGAAATCACGAGATTATACTAAATCACTTCTCGTAAAACGAGGTCGCTTCTTCCATAAACTTGGGTTACGGATTGATTGCAACAACATTTACGTGAACAATATTTACGTAGAATAAAAGCTGGTCCTCTTCCGTACCGCCCCTCAAATCTTTCAACCGCCCCTAGGGAGGCGATATCGCCCACTTTGGGAACCACTGATATAGAGCAAAGCAACCGCCCCCCGATCGCCCCCCAAACGCCCTCTTCTTCCATACCGCCCCCCAAAATCTTTCCACCGCCCCTAGGGGGGCGATATCGCCCACTTTGGGAACCACTGTTTTAGACGAAGATGCTTCAATATATACCTAGAGTATAGCCGCAAGGAAGCTAAAGCTGTTAGTTCTTGACAATGATGCTACCCGTGTCTCGGTACAATTGGTCGATGCACCGCAGATTAATGCTGCAGAACAATTGATTTGGTAGTTATCAGCTGAAGAAAGTTAAAACAACACGAAGTTTTCACCTGAACTGATATTTATGACCGAACTGAAAGCTTCTAAGTTAAACTTTAAGTGGTCTCACTGTCTCGAGAGCTGTTCTAATCAAATGGGTATAAAAATTCTGCCCACAGCAATATAGCGTCATTTATGTTTTGGCTGTAATCTGTAGTATAATATTTTACGTATGAGTAAGAGAGCGAAGAGACGTATCCAGAGGGAAGGGAGCAGTGGGAAGCAGAGGCGAAGCAATATGAAGATTGACTTGGAGTAAAGGACGATGGTGGGTATTGAGATCTTTCACTTCTAATGTGGCGCAATCGACAGCCTAGGCAAATGAGATTTTGTATCATGAATAGGCTATGTATCCGGGCCCACCTAATTTAGCAAACATCTCTGTCGCTTTAACGAACCCTCGTCAGGCTGCATACGTTTACAACTACACAAAGACACTTACTACGCAGTGTATGTGCATTCCATGTGCAGTTTGACCAGTTTACAAGATCCTAGTACACATTTTTTTTTAATTGTAGCAGGTCGTGGCAAAATACGGCGCATCCAACTTAGCACGTTGGCATAGATACGATCGGAACACTGTCACATGTAGGTATTTTAAAACCCGAAGTTACATCTAAGCACCTAATCATTAGAGAACGGGCAAGGTTGGGAAATACAATGTCTCGCCTATCGCTGGGGATCGACTAGTAAAACTTTTCAGACCTCGACCACGATAGGTGAAATCCGCGACAGGAAATTGGTCGCAAGATAGTACTTATACACGATTTTCTTTCAAAATTGTTTGGTATGTTTACACCGAATCCAGTGTCTAAAATTATCACCTCAACAACTAACCTCACTGCGCCAGGCCTCGGCTAACAATGCCGGCTCAGAAATCAGAAGAAGGCTTCTGTGAAATTTCGCCTGCGTGTGTCCGAAGCAAAAATTACACTTTGGCTGCACATGCGTCCATTACAATATGAGCACAGCTTTGCAACCACACTAAAAACTTTTTTAATGTAGTTGCAAAATGGTTGATGTGGTTATTCAAACTAATAACTTACTTTTTGGGAGAGAATTCACTTCGTACAGAGAGCCTGAAAGTGTGGTAAGTAAACTCAACTACGCCAAGACCTCAAACGTTCCATCAACATTCACGAACGTTGAAGTAGCCTTGCATGGATCACCGTCGCATGCGCGGTGCAAATAAATTTTCGAAAATGTCTATGGTATACAAACATTCCAAAGTTGGTAGAGTCCAACACCGAATATTCGATAAAGCGACAAGCTCAGAGGTTAAGGTTCAATTCTCAAACCATTGAAATACCTGTTAAAGCAAATTAAACATCAGGGGCAATATTAGAATAGAATAGCGGTTTCAGCGTTTATTAAGTCGTAGGCCTGTCGCTGATTCGTAACATCGCAGAACATTCACAGCATTTTGCGGTCTCGAACGCGCAACTCACTGCTTACATTTTTGCTTTGGCCGCCCGGCCTCCTTGCCGATTCTGACCAGAACTGGCGCACAGAGCTGGGATCGAACCCGCGTCGTCTCTCTGCTCAAATCCCGGTACTCTGAATCTTTTAACCACTGGGCCACCTAAATTTGCTATAACAAATATATTTGTCCGTGGAAAGGCCTGTCAAAAGATTTGGTATGAATGAATTTTATTAATCATTCAGTATCTATTACTGAATAATTCTGTTAACCTTTCAGGAAGCGCCGTGCAAGGTTTAGGGTAGTTAAATAATTTGGGCGTTAAACTTGTGACCGGCGTTTCAGCAGAGCAGTTTGCCATTGTTTAGATTTTAGAAGATTTCATTTTCCGGTGAAGATATTACTCAGCTTCATATTCAAAATTTAAATTAAAATTGCTAAAACTCGAGAGTTGGCAACAGATTTGCGTCAAAAGGGAAGGGGTATCGAATAATATCCAAGGAGCTTGATCTATTATTAAGTACAGTTGCAAGGTGGATTAGCAGAAAGGTACAGAAGAACCAGTATGAATACTCGTGATGAAATTAAAACGACCTGTAGGAAGGTGTGATCGATGTAGAAAACGACACAATCAGCAGAGGTCTAAATCGTACTGGTCTTATGTCAAGACTTGATCGAATTCATTCTAAATTCTAAAAGTTCGATTTTCGTTACGTCCGACCAGGATTTTGTCCGTTTTCGTGTAATAAGTAATGGTATGGCTTAAAAATCGTTGGAGAACAACGTATTGACCGTTAACTATGTGGAGTAGCAGCTTGTGAGCTGAAGCAGTGTTGGTTTTAAGCTCGTGTGGTGAGATGGGTCAATTGACTACAGCTGCTTATGTTCCAGGATGACAATCAGGCAGAGCTGGGCAGCGCTACTTTGAAATGTAGCGCCGCTACCGCTACCGCTACATGCTCTAAATGTAGCGGGCGCTACCGCTACCGCTACATGCTCTAAATGTAGCGGGCGCTACCGCTACCGCTACATGCTCTAAATGTAGCGGGCGCTACCGCTACCGCTACATCCACTAGATTGTAACGGGCGCTACCGCTACAGTAAAATGTAGCGCGCTACATTAGCCGCTACAATGGCAAAATTATTAGAAATCTCTTAATATTTATTGTTCTGCTATTGGGATTTACTCATTAACATTTAATGATAATACAACATTTTTAAAACCTATCAATGCAACTTTATTGCAATTAACTTAACCGAACTAGTATGGGTTACCTCAGGGTTAGATACAGTAAATAGAAGTTACAGTTATTTTTATGTTTTACCTTCCCTACATGGATGTGAACTTTAATCTACCAATCTAAAAAATTATCCACATATACATATAAAAATCAGCCTTTTTTGTATATAAATGTGGATTATTTTTGAGATTGGTAGATTAAAGTAGACATCCATGTAGGGAAGGTGAAACATAAAAATAACTGTAAAAATAACTGTAAGCAAACTGAAAGATGAAAAAAACCTGTAAGTGGTAACTGNTACAAATGCCGGTTTCAGTTCAGTGCCCAAAACCAATTGCCTACTCTATTATTAATTTAACGAAGGAAAAGACCCTTCCCTGACGCTTCAATGCTATAAACTCACTCCACCGTTAGGTCCTAATGAATACGTGTATTAAGTTTCATGGAGCTACCTTCATTACTTTGGGAGATATTATTTCGTCACTGAATTTGGAGATATGCCGTGATACCGGCCGCAAGTCCGGCCGTACATTTGTCTGAGACGTCTTTCTCAGCCAGTACTCAAGAAAAACCAAATGGATATTTATTACCGTCTCTTCCTTTGACCAGGGAGTAACGGTACGCTACCGGAATGCGGTTGGAGCCGAGTAAAGTATTTGATAAATATTGTAGCACGCCAAAAGTGCATTGGTTCCAAATAAAAGTCCCATTTACGGTACACTTGTGAACCAACAGTCCGTACCAAACATGGTTATCTAGCAGATTCAAAGTACGAAACATAGACTAGGCATACAACTTGTTTATAGAATTTGCTTCTAAAATTTGTTTTGTTGACATAAGTTTTCATATATTTAAAGCGACATTGAATATTATAAACTGCGTATTTCAGCACGGAAAAATATAAATATTAGGAAAATGAAAGACTTGTGTCTCGTGACTTCATTACTGTTTTTTTTTTAGTATAGTCAGGTACAACTTCCATAAGATGAATTTTTGAATGCATATTCTCATACATTGAAATAGAGGAAGTTCACATAAATCCCAAATAAAATTAACTCAAACATTTGACATGCAATAATAGGAAGACAACTTCCAAGCTGAAGGACTGCAATGAATCATTTCGTTTATTGTGCGCACTACCTAAATGCTTCGATCAGAAATTGCCTGCTTCATACAATCAATCACTGCCAATTCCTAACCGATTAAAAATGTCGATATCCTGGGAGTTAGGCTTACGAGAGCGCGATATTTTCGCACGACAATCTGGTTACGCAGATTACATGTCCATTACGTTTATCGCAAAATTTTAGAAAATCTTACTCGTCAGGGTTTTACGCTGGTACCTATACATGGCTTAAATTTAATATGACTGGAGTTACTTATTTACGCTAATAGAATTCTATAACAAACGGTATTACACGCTGAACGTATTTATAATCAAAACTAAATACTATTCTTGCTGCTGCTGAAAGGATGTACCTTAACAGTCAGACATAACATAGCAAACACCAAAAATTGTTGTGACGCATTATTTTCCACGATGTTTACATTTCAATTGCCCTCATTTGGAAAGGAACTTGTCCTTCCTCGCTGAAGTAAGTCGCTATACTATTCCTTTTTTTAGCAGCTTCCTTGGTGTAGGGACAAACTGCGCGGCTAGTCCGCAGCGGCGGCAGCTCGACTGCAGTTTCGCGCCAAAGGCCCGGATGTATCTCTCCTGTTTCCGCGTCTTCAAAGTCGGCCCATCCCTTCCCAAGATACGTTTCTGGCGATACTGTACACAGCCAGTTGTGAATAGTGCATGCAGCTCGCACTATCAAATCAGTTGTTGATACATCAAGTTCGATTTCCTTTCGAAATACTTCAAATCTAGCTGCCAATATGCCGAACGCGTTATCCACAACTCTTCGAGCTCTTGATAAGCGGTAGTTGAAAATTCGCTCCACTGCGGAGAAGTCTCGTTTTGAGAATGGCTTCATTATACTCGTTGTCAAGGGAAACGTGTTATCTGCTATAATGACGTGGTCAGGAGGCAAGTTGAGGCTGTTGTTTTTAATAGCAGTTTTCAGAGAAGACGATCGGAACACGCACATGTCATCAGCACGCCCGTTTGTGTCCACTTCTACATAGAGGAACTTACTGTCTGCGTCAACCAAAGCCAGCAGTACAACACTGTAGCGCCCTCTGTATTTGAAAAGTTCTGCGCGACCATCGGGCGGGCGTCTGAGGGCGATGTGCCTACCGTCCAGTGCACCGCAGCAATTCGGGAAATTCCATGTCATTTCGAAGCTTTTTTGTACTTGTCTCCACTCATCTACAGTTTTGGGAACCTGTAACAAGAGAAATACGCATGATTTAGTAATTTTGATAATCCACAGCAGACAAAATAACGTAAACAGTAAATTGTTCTAGATTTACGTAGATTGTTCTAGAAATTCAGCACTGAAGATGATAGAATTCCCAAGCATGATGGCATTGCAGTTCATAAGAGGGACGAAAATTAACTATGAATGTAGGTACGTGGGAAGAAATTTGCGACGAATTTGGCCGTAATTTGAAATGCAATAGACAAATTACCGGAGAAAATTCAAAACCTTCTGGCTAGAGCTCTACAATACGCAAGAAATATCCTGATAGGTACTGTAAAGCAGTGGATCCCATACTTTTTCAGGCTGGCTCTTGCTCCCTAGTGAATGTCTAGCGCCCCCCACAGACACATAAAAACATACGCATCTTTCTTGAAATTTAGTACACTGAAATTTTAAAAGCTAAAGGTTAAACAGAAATGTGTATTTCACAAGTAGAACCCCATTCAGTGAACCAATATGTTTTTCAGCTGTTTTAACTGTTTCAGCACTAGAAACCTAGGACGACTTAGGCAAATTTACGGCCGGACTCGTGGTTGGTCTCACGGCCAATCTCCAAATTCAGCGATCAAGTAATATCTCCCTAACTAATGAACGCAGCTCAATGAAACTTGGAACATGTATTCATCAGAATAATTTTGCACACTCGTGTGAAGTCAGAGGCAATGCATGAATAAATTAACAGAATAAATTATTTTAAAAATTTTATATATTAAAAAAATTAAAAAATATTTTTTTAATATTCGAAAATTAATTGACAAATTCATTGTACATCTGTATGATTGGAGACACTGGGTTCTTTGGAATTGTTGTCTTTAAAAAGTAATTTTTAAAGGTAAATTTTTTTCATTTCACCGTCATTCTTGATTTCACACTTCCTTATATTCGGCCCGTATTGCCGGGTAATATGTCGCTTAAATTCGTGCCGATCAAGAAATTTCTTCTAAACTGCTGAACAGATTTCAACGAAACTTTGTATATAAATACCTAACCTACCAACGGTGATGTTTAGCTCGTGACAATTTTTATATTTTGCTTTCTTTATCGAGTTATACAGATACCGTATAGGAGAAACAACCGGCTTTTCTACCGGCCGGTTTAACCAAGAGCCGTTTACGTATAGCCGTCTAACTCTCAAACGAAGGCAAAATTGAAAAAATTGTGACGAGCTAAACATCGCCGTTGGGATGTTAGGTATTCAAATACTAAGCTTCGTTCAAATCTGTTCAGCAGTTTGGAAGAAATTTTTCGATTACTGCGCATTTAAGCACGTATTGCTGTTTAAATCACGAATGAAGGTGAAATGAAAAAACTCGCGAACGACGGCAAAATCGAAAAATATTTTCACGAGCGAAACATTACCGTTCGGTGGTTAGGACTGTAAATTCGAAATTTCTGTCGAAGCTGTTCAGTAGTTTGAAAGAAATTCCTTGGTCACTGTGAATTTCGGCCCGTATTGCCAGATAACTAACAAATGAAGGCATAATTCCAAAAACTTTCACGAGCTAAACATTACCGTTAGGTCCTCATGAATACGAGACCGGCCGTTAATTTGTCCGATACGTAAGCCCAAGAGAGGTAAAAAAACATATATGGGTGAAACTCTATTGCTGGAAGTCATCTGCTGCACGTGTTGTATATAAATCGTCTAACAAACGTTCCCACTTCAAACTGCCCCCCCCCCCCCCCTACCGCTCCTCTACCGCCCTCTTCTTGCTTACGGCTTACGGCCCCCCAAAATCTTTCCACCACCCCTAGGGGGGCGATATCGCCCACTTTGGGAACCACTACTGTAGAGCTTGCTGCTTCATGCAGCAATCACTACAATTTCTACAATAGATGACTTTTGTGAAGTTTTCTGACCTCGCAAGTGAATAAGTTAAAGTTCGGCCTTCTAGTTTGGATTCATACGATTTCACGATTGATTATCAATAAACAATACACTCACGAATAACACCAAATGAAATAATACGAGCATGCTAGCATTTAATCGTTATGTCATACCTAACTATTCAAAAGGTTTTCTGAGAATAGTAACCAATCTAAGATTCGTTTTTGGTTGTATCAAACACTGTTCCAGGTACCGGTATAAGATGCAACTCATCGTGCAAGAAAAAATGCTACTGGATCTTTTTATTAATTTTTTTTTTTACCTTATGCGAGTTATGGCCTTTTGAATATCATGCATCAGACTCAGAGCACAGGTATTTTACGGTATATCTAGATTATTCTAGATTATATTAAATTTTTGCCAAATAAATTACTACTAAATAAAACATTAATCTGTGAACATGATTCAGCAGTTAAATATTTCATTTGCGGAACTGACAATTTTATTTTATTCTAAGATTTTATGTTCAATTGCAATTCACTCATTTTCATTAGGCTATGACTTGTTCAATTCCGATCTTGAAAATACAACAAAAAGAAATGGAATGTAAAGTTCTTAAAATACTTCCATCAATGTAATTAATGATTCAATATTAAAAGTTACCTTTAGGTAGTGTTGCAATCCATTTATGATTGCTAGCAGAACTTCAGGAATAAATTTAGAAATTGCGGCGGCTGAAACGCAAAACAATAAAGCTAGGAACTGAAAACTATCACCAGTAGCCAAATACCGCAACGTGACCTCTAGTTTCTCTTTGGGAGTTATTGCATTTCTCATAATAGTATCTTTCTTCGTTATTTGTGGCTCAATTATGTTCAAAAGCTCATTAAATTGTTCGGTAGATATTCTCAAGTGTTTCTCATATGCCGGAATATCTTCCGTCGACTGTTCAAGAAAGGAAGTGGTTGATGCTCGGGCGTTATCTCTTCGTCCTGCCCAGTCTTTCACCCACACTCTATCTTGGTTGGCAATTTCTCTCAACTCCTCACTTAGAATCATAACAATTTCACCAACTGCTTCATCAAAAGCTTCTTCGAACTCACTATCGTTGCCAGATTCCATTTTCTCACCGGTCACATTCTCTATGACGTACACCTCAACCTACGACTTCAAACAACACACTGGCTGCAGGCTGAGTGCTGGCGCTGGGCGCTGGCTACAGCTGGCAGGGCTGGGAAGGCAGGCCGCTGGCAGTGGCAGGCTGGCAGCCACCTGGCTGGCAGCCACAGGCCTCCCAGGCTGGCAGCCAATAATTTGAGAAAAACTTAGATAGCTACTAAAAAAAACAACAAATTTTATTCAAAACATTATAATTTTAATTAATTCTGATTGAATTATAAATCTTCGGCTGATGGTAAATTCAAGTTCTTTTTTTTTTTGTTTGAATGGAATGAGAATTTCCTAAAATACCTCCATCAATGTAATTAACAATTAATTAAGTTAACTTTAGGTAGTGTTGCAATCCATTTATGATTGCTTGCAGAACTTCAGGAATAAATTTAGAAATTGCGGCCAAATCAAGATCGGCGACAGGCCACATCAGGCATACTCTTCAGCGCGGACATCACCATGTTATAATAAATAATAGCGGTTTCAGCGTTTATTAGGCCGTAGGCCAGTCGCCGGTTCTTAACACCGCAGAACATTCACGGCATTTTGAGGTCTCGAACTCGCAACG
This sequence comes from Hyalella azteca, assembly GCF_000764305.2. NCBI lineage: Eukaryota > Metazoa > Arthropoda > Malacostraca > Amphipoda > Hyalellidae > Hyalella > Hyalella azteca. Next base: position 63,036 of record NW_025937800.1, on the reverse strand, counting down.
TACTGCTACAATTCTGCAGTGCTTAACCGCCCGGCCTCCTTGCCGATTCTGACCAGAAACTGTCGCACAGAGCTGGGATCGAACCCGCGCCTCTCTAGTGCGTCAATCTTGGTACTCTGAACTTTAACCACTGGGCCACCCTGCCCAATAATAGCGGTTTCAGCGTTATTAGGCCGTAGGCTTGTCGCCGATTCTTAACATCGCAGAACATTCACAGCTTGTTGCGGTCTCGAACTCGCAACTCACTGCTACAATGCTGCTGTGCTTTAACCGCCCGGCCTCCTTGCCGATTCTGACCAGAAACTGGCGCACAGAGCTGGGCTCGAACCCGCGCCTCTCTGCGCCAATCTTGGTACTCTGAACTGTAACCACTGGGCCACCCTGCTATGTTATGTTATGGATTATGTTATGTTATGTTAAGACGCTGTTCATATCGTAGATAGCAGGTTCCATCTACAACGTCTTTGACCAACTCTTGTTTCGGCTTCCGTGAGTAGCAATTCTGTTGCTTCCTAACAAGAAACTGCCATTCTAATAATCTGTCTGTAACTGTCTCAGTTTTAAGCGAGCCTGTTTGTTTCGTTTTAACATGATTAACGAGCGAAAATCCTTTCGACACAAGCGGATGAGTGAGGCAATATAGGTAGATTTGTCATAAAACTAGTCAGAGTTCCAAACTTTGATTGATTCATCCCGTATTTAATCAATGTTACGCAGTGAATGCCAGAAACCAGAGACTGAAGTGTCGAAGATACATCGCTGAACTTCCGAAACACCCACCATTCATTATTGAGTTTGTCAATAACATCCTCAGGAACAAGATGGGGAAAATTCTGTGCTAAGTTCACTATGGAAATGGGAGATTTGGTGATATCACTTGAGGCAGCGGGATCTAATATTTGTAAATTTGCAACAATTCCATCTTCTTCTAATAGGAATATATTTTTTTATTTGCAAGCACAATGCAACTAAGCTATCAGCCGCATCCCGCCCAGTAAGAGAGTCTCAGACCAGAGAGCTGCAGCGAGAGGGACCACAATTGATGACCTCATCTCTGGCTCTCCCCTCGCCTGCCTCAACGAAGACTCGCCGACCCGCCTCCCCTCCCATGGTCCGCCCTCCTTACCAGATCTACCTCTTGGAGGGCGGATCCTCCTTACCTTACCAGATCTACCCCTTACCAGATCTCAACACCTCTTGGACTCTTCAAGTCGCTCTGAACTCCGACCACTTACCCATTCTGATCAATCTTCCTCCCTCTGCTGACTCCCCGGCCCCCCGATCCGCCAGCTCTTATTTTAACTTTAAGAAATCCACTCTGCATTTCTGTCGCCATCACTAAACATACAGGTTAAAGATCACAGAAGCTTGGGATATTATTTTTTTATTCTAAGATTTTATCGTGTACGAGAAATTTCTTGCTAAATAACTGGTATCGGCAACAGGCAACAGGCCATGGGCCTATTTCTTCAACGCCGACACTTCTATTCTATTCACTTCTATTCTAACTGATTCGGCACCGGAAATAGTAATAGTAGTAATAGCGGTTTCAGCGTTAATTAGGCCGTAGACCTTTCGCCGATTCTTGACATCACAGAACATTCACAGCATTTTGCGGTCTCGAACTCGCAACTCACTGCTCCAATTCTATTCTGCTTAACCGCCCGGCCTCCTTGCCGATTCTGACCAGAAACTGGCGCACAGAGCTGGGATCGAACTCGCGCCTCTCTGCTCCAATCCTGGTACTCTGAACTTTAACCACTGGGCCACCCTGCCCACGAACACTCAGGGTGTTCGTGGGAAAGAACACCTTTTAAGAACAATCCACTCAGGAGTTCCCCAAGGTTCGGTCATCTCGCCGGCCCTATTCAATCACTTCATCTCTGATATCACTGGACCGGTTCTAAATTTTGCATCATACGGAGATGACCTCACTATCTTCGTGTCATCCCCGAAGCTCGACACTGCGGAGGCTGACCTCGCTGGGCTCCTTCAGGGCGTCTCAGACTGGTCGGCTGCCATGACACCAGGCAAGCCGACCGTGACACCAGGCAAGCCCTCCGTCACGCTCTTCACCCCCAGACACTCACCAATCCCGGTCACACCCTTCTGCCACAATCTGCAATGGCATCATCCCCCTAAGTAAAAACCCCCAAAATCCTAGGCGTCACCAGGGACACGCACTACACCTTTTTACCCCACTTCAGAGCCATAGCAACTAAAGCGACGGGTTCTTCACGCATCTTAAAAGCCTTAGCTGGCACTAACTGGGGTTTCTCCACGGAGGACATCATTGCCACCTACCGGACGATCACGCGCCCAATCCTCAATTACGCTGCCCCCATCTGGTACTCTGTCACCTCACGCACTGCAACAGCTAGCCTTCAAACTATCCAAAACTCCGCCCTGAGACTAGCCACCGGCTGCCTCAAAATGGCCCCGATCGCCCATCTCCACCATATGAGACCGGCGTCCTTACCCTGTCCGTTCACCTGGACCTGGCTTGTGCCCAGTTCCTTGCCAGCGCCCTCCAGCCCTCCCATACCTCATTCCATATATTGCCTTTGCTCCCTTAGTAGACCGCCTTATGAAAGTTTCCATCCAGTCGAGGTTCGGCCACCTTTTTGCGCCACTTTTAGCAAACGGCATCACGCCTGCCGAAGCTTATGGGAATGCTAAGCGCTCCCTTCGCAAAGAGATCGCCTCCAGCGGAGCAGCGACCGACCATAACAACGCTGTCCTTGCAGCCCCACCACCACCGACTGCATCAAAGGAGGCCTCGCTTCCTCGCCCCGACCGCTCGGCTCTATCACAGCTCAGCTCGGGATACTGGAGCTCCCTGGCGTCCTAAACCTTCAGGGTCGGACGCTTTAAGAGTCGGACACTTTAAGAGTCGGACGCTTTAAGGACGCTTCAGGGTCGGACCTTCACGGTTGGAATAAGGTTTGAAAGCCATTCTTGATGCCCATCATAGTAGAACAATTATTGCTTCCAAATCCTATAATGTTTGAAAAAGGAATTTTTTCTCATCCAGAGTTGTTTTAACAGCGTTGTATAAACCACTAGCAACGGAAAATAGGTCAGCTAGGAAAATATATAGTCTGGCGGTTAGTGCGTTGCTCCATTCGTTTTGTATTGACTGCATAATCAAATTTAAGGCATTGAGAATATTTTAATTATATTATTAGCTATAATGAACTTTTTCAACGAAAAAACATATATTTTGCCATTTAATCTAATAATAAACCCAGATACCCATGTGACGGCAAAAACTCCCAGATCTGGGTGGAAACCCCCAGCAGGGAGGCCTGCTGGCAGCTACAAATGACAAATGAGCAAATAATAGAACTATTAATTGCCTTGTGTATAAGCCTAGTCGACGGTAAAAAAAACTTTTGAAACCACGTTTTCTTAACGGACAAAAAAGAAAACCATTTACTCTTACATAACATTTAACATTTGCTGGTGCAAATGTTTTTCTTTTTTGTCTGTTAAGAAAACGTGGTTTTTAAAAGTTTTTTTTATTTGTTTTATTTCACTATTTTTAGTTTTGTAAAAACCAGAAAAATGTGGTTTTTATGAATATTTTTTATATATATTTATTTTCTACTTTTAGTTAGCAATTTTAGCAATTCAAATCAATTTCCAGGGTTGGCAAGTGTGGATCATGGTTGAACTAGTATAAGGTTGACCCATGAGAAGCTCATTTTCGCGGATGGAGCTTGTTGTCCGCCTGTGACGTCACCGATCTCAGTGACGTCACGGGCTTTAACCAATCACCGAAATGCGTTCAAACCAGTCAACCAATCCGTCATGGAAATGACGGGTTTGTTTACGTTTCTCGATCTACGTGACGTAACGAGAAAGCTTAACTGAAAGGCGGAACTCTCAGTGGGTCAACCTTATATACAGTAGTTCAACGAAAGCTTTCGGACGCTTTCGGAGTTTTCCTCCGAAAGTTGTTCGGAGGAAAACTCTGCGAACAGCGCCCCTGATTCAGTGGCAGGTCTTCAATACGTTAGGAGTAGAATGCGAGCTCTGAAAGTGGACAGCAAATTAAAGTATTCAGTGAATATGTTAAACAACAATGAGTGTGGATGTTCGAGTTTGTTGTCCGCCTGTGACGTCACCGATCTCAGTGACGTCACGGGCTTTAACCAATCACCGAAATGCGTTCAAACCAGTCAACCAATCCGTCATGGGAATGACGGGTTTGTTTACGTTTCTGGATCTACGTGACGTAACGAGAAAGCTTAACTGAAAGGCGGAACTTTCAGTGGGTCAACCTTATATAGTTCAACCATGAGAGTGGATGTTCGAGAAAAAACTCAATTCCAAACCGTGAATTTTTAGCGTTTTTTTTTTATTTTTTTTTTCATTTTTTCAAGTTATTATTCCTGTCGATCAAATCTTGAATTGTTAGGCAGCACAAGCATGCATGCCAAATTTCAACTTACTAAGATGTTTAGAAGTACTCTATATTAAGGTTTGAATTTTTGATGACTGACAGACACGAAACGAAGTCAAGAAAAACGTGGTAATAAGATGCGGTGACTTGTGAACTGCTAATTTGTTCACGCACATTTATGTTTACGCACTTTTGTCAGAGTCATGGCTTTTTTACATCTTCAGCTCCTCAACAACTACAATTTACGTCTGAGTCGTAATCGGTTGTGCGATTCAAAGCAAGCACATGTCAGAAAATATAAATCAGTACTTACTGCAGTGAGTGACAGAGAGCGCATTTTCTCGTCGAATAAAACGTAAAGTCACGGACGGACAGGGAGACGGATGGACAGACGGACATGGCGAGAGCACAATAGTGCATTTTTTCCACAAATGAGAAAATGCGCTAAAAACTTGTTTTTTTTTACCTAAAAAAAGTATAACATAACAGATTATGAATTTAATGTAATAAATAGTAATTTAATCGAAAGTCTTGGCATCGGTATATTTTTAAAATGTATTTATTTATTTTTTTTGAAACGTTGTTGGACGTTTTGCTCTTCACTTTAAACGTGACCTCATGTTTCAAAAGGGAGCGAAGTGACGCGGACGTGATGGTTGTCGCTTTAACTGAGCTGCTCAAATAAATAATTTATCGTCTTTTTCCTCTTGCAAGCATTTATTGTTTTGTTTACTTTTATTTTTATTATGGCGGATGAAGTGGTTGACATCGGGAGCTCTGAGGATGAAATCGTGAGTATATTATATAGTATATACATAGTGGCAAAGCAGAGAGTTTTTTAGACTCTCCCTCTTCCCTCAAGTTCATTTTTGATTCCTAAAAGTAGACCAGTAAAGTATCATGGATACCAGCATTATCATACTTAAGAAATTGGTTTAAATCTTGAGTTGTTAAGGAAATTAAAAATGAACTGATTTCAAAAAAGCTCTGGTTTGCCACTATGAATTATGCCATCATCATCCGTCACATCCGATCTCTCTTAGGTTAGAGACTTAGCCTGAGCCTACTTAGGCTAGGTATTTGAATGTTGAAATGAATAACATGACACTGGTATCAGAATACAATTTTAGGGATATTGGTTCATATATTCAGTATTTATTCATTCTGATCACTGAACAGTTGTAAAATACTAAAATATATGGTGAATATTGAAAAGTAAAATTAAGTAGCTAGGTATAAAGTTTTTTGATCCAATGTGACCACTGACCACTCACTCCGCCTGACCAGATTGTAATTTCACCTATTTAAACTAGGGTAAACACACCGTATTCTGACATAGTGGGTAATTCTGATACTTCTTGAGTTTTTCCTTTATAATATTAAGCTTTGTCTTAGTTCCACGCATGCGCATAGTGGCAAACCAGAGCTTTTTTGGAATCAGTCCGTTTTTAATTTCCTCAATAGGGCTAACTCAAGATTTAAATCAATTTCTTAAGTATGATAATGCTGGTATCCATTCAGGCCATGGTCAGGAAGGTGCAGCGTGTACGCCGGAGGTTTGTTTTGGGATGTACGCCAGTACGCCAGGGAAGAAAGTTGCCAATATGCTTGCTAAAAACGGAAGTGTAACCCTAGCCAATGCTGCATGATCGACACAGGCACACGTACTTTACGATTGATGCCTGGCGATCGTCACAAACACACGTGCTTTACAATCTATATAGCCGATGCCCAATGATCAACACTGATGCGTGCTCTTTGCGTTCAAAGTGGCCGATGCTTAATGATCGACACAAGCAAATAACACAAACATGGTAACACTAACAACATGGTATTAACAACACAACACACAAAATATCACTGCACTCATCACAACATATCACTATAAAACACATAACACACCCTAACATGACATCACAAGATCACATTATAACATAACATATTATAACAAACAATATCATAGCACAACATATTACAACACAACATAATGTAACAAAATTACATAACTCAATGCACTGTAACACAACATAACATAAATAACAGCATGACACATTGTAATGACATGACACAATACATTATAACATAACTAATCATGATATAACGCTATACATCGTAACATAACATAGAACAACAAAACAAATTATACTCTCTGACAGGCTTTAAATAATAATGTTTTTTCATGGGTCACATTTTTAATTTTTTAACCTATTAGATATGCAAACTTTTTAAATCTTTCTATTGTATTACGTAGCCTCAGCATTAGGCCTTTAATGCCCATTGACAGAATTTTTCTATGTCAAATAGTTTTTGAGTTTTGGGAGTTTTTGTTAAAAAAACAAAAAGTGGTCTAAGTTACCCCGGGAGTCTAAGTTACCCCAGTTTACGGTAGTGAATATTGATATTTAATAATATTAAATATAATCATCATCATGTCACATCTTATCTCGTCTCATGCCTTGTCTCATCTTGTCTCGTCATCTCACCTCATGCCTCGTCTCATGCCTCGTCTCATCTCGTCTCATCTTGTCTCATGCCTTGTCTCATCTTGTCTCATGCCTCATCTTGTCTTGTGCCTCGTCTCATCTTGTCTCGTGCCTCGTCTCATCTCGTCTTGTGCCTTGTCTCATCTTGTCTCGTGCCTCGTGCCCTCGTCTCATCTCGTCTCGTGTCTTATCTCATCTCGTCTCGTGCCTTTTGTCGTGTCTCGTCTCATGTCTTGTCTTGTGTCTTGTCTTGTCTCATCTCGTGTCTCCTTTCATCTTGTGTCTCATTGCATGTCTCGTCTTGTCTCATGTCTCATCTCGTGTCTCATCTCCTCGTCTCATGTCCAATCTCACGTCTCGTCTCATGCTTGTCTCCTCATCTCATGCCTTGTCTCATGTCTTGTCTCGTGTCTCATCTCACATCTTGTCTCATGCCTTGTATCATGTCCAATCTCATATGTCTCGTCTCGTGTCTCATCTCCTCGTCCCATGTCTTGTCTTGCGTCTCATCTCACATCTCGTCTCATGTCTCGTCTCATATATTGTCTCATGCCTTGTCTCATGTACCCTCTCATCAGTCTCATGTCTTGTCTCATCTCNTTGCGCCTCTCATACATCTAGAAAGTTGCCACTCTCATACATCTAGAAAGTTGCCGCTCTCATACATCTAGGAAGTTGCCACTCATACATCTAGGAAGTTGCCACTCTCATACATCTAGAAAGTTGCCGCTCTCATACATCTAGGAAGTTGCCGCTCTCATACATCTAGCAAGTTGCCACTCTCATACATCTAGAAAGTTGCCACTCATACATCTAGAAAGTTGCCACTCTCATACATCTAGGAAGTTGCCACTCTCATACATCTAGAAAGTTGCCACTCATACATCTAGGAAGTTGCCACTCTCGTACATCTAGGAAGTTGCCGCTTTCATACATCTAGGAAGTTGCCACTCTCATACATCTAGAAAGTTGCCGCTCATACATCTAGGAATTTGCCACTCTCATACATCTAGGAAGTTACCACTCATACATCTAGGAAGTTACCACTCATAAATCTAGGAAGTTACCATTCATAAATCTAGGAAGTTGTCACTCTCATACATCTAGCAAGTTGCCACTCTCGTACATCTAGCAAGTTGCCACTCTCATACATCTAGGAAGTTGCCACTCTCGTACATCTAGCAAGTTGCCACTCTCATACATCTAGGAACTTGCCACTCTCATACATCTAGCAAGTTGCCACTCTTGTACATCTAGGAAGTTGCCACTCTCATACATCTAGCAAGTTGCCACTCTCGTACATCTAGGAAGTTGCCACTCTCATACATCTAGCAAGTTGCCACTCTCTGAATCGTGGCTGGCAAATCCATAAAACCACGGCTCGAAAAATTTAGTCGCGGCTTGCCAAGTAGATATATTCCATGCCTGTGCACAGTGATTATCCATGATATTCTACTGGGCTATTCATAAGACTCGAAAATGAACTTGAGGGAAAGTCTAAAAACTCTCTTCTTTGTCACTATGCGCATGCGTAGATGGTTGAAATATTGACGTCATACTATTCCGTGCCAGCCGCCAGATTTCCGCAAAAAACTAGGTTTGGCAGGAAAATGTTAAGATCCTCAGAGCGGAAGTCCACATCACCCAGTGAGAACATCGAAAAATGTGTCAAAGTTGATAGTTGACCTTGCTCTACCAAATACTGATAAACTGTTTGTGTTGAAAGAATATTATGGTTTGAGACTTTTAAATAAGTCTGTGAATATATCACGAATCCTCTAAGTATACGTACTGGTATTTGCTGATTTTAAGTGGTAAATAAATTAATAGATGATTAGGTTAAGAGATGGTTGTAGACACATAAAAACTAATCCCGATACAGCTCAGAATTAGACACACACAGCTTGTTCTGAGCTGTGTTGTATTCCAATACAGCTCACACAGGGCGTCGGAATTGCAAATTACGGTTTTGATGCATTGTCAGAACTCTTCTCACAATATGCCAAATTTAGTCACACAGCGTCTGAATTCAGCAATTTTGTAGATTTGAATTCTAAAGGATTTAACACGTTGGCCGCGATTGTTGATTTGGACCAAATGCAGTGCGGGCGATAGGTTCAAACTTGTATATCTTTAGTTACCCAACAGATAGCAAGGAGAAAAGTTGTGTGCAGCTCTGCAGGGTATGTTCTGTCATTGTGTCGCGTAAAATTGGTGACCGTATTTGGTGCACATTGCTCAGGGTTGAAATTTGTCATTATTCCTGGCGATGTGTACCAATTGAAGCCATGCCTGTCGTGGCTCATATTGGCACACGTCACCTAGCGTAATCACTTCTAATACTGTGGGTGATGTGTACCAAGCAAAGAAATGCATCTATGGCTCATATTGCCAAAAAACGGCTAAAGTTGTCACTTTTATTACTGTAAGTGATGCGCGCAAGTAATGTACATTAGTTTTGAGTCATAATTGCACACATTATGACTCAAAAATTATGTGTGCATAATTGCACACGTTATGACCATCTCATAGGTTTTTGTGAACAATGTATATTGCACTTGGAAATTAGTATGGAAAGAGATTGGTGTCCAGATTTTCATAATCCTGAATAAAATTGAGCGTATTTACATTGTTAGTTCAGTTATATTTGCCTTATATAGATCATTCATCGTATATATTGTCTTGAGCTTCTGTTACACGCAGCCACTCAGAAAGAGTAAAATCAGGATGTAGATGTCAAATTAACAAGTGGGAAAGAGGACAGCACACTTTGATTGAACCAACTAGAACTAAGACCAGGATGCGCTGCCATGAATGCTACATGCTCTCAGCAAATGAGGGAAGTGCTGTAACAAAGGTGAAACTCAGAGGGTAAAAAAATACATTGGTGACTGTGAAATTCATACATGTGTATTGCACATTGGTGACTGTGAAAGTCATACATGTGCAATAATTGTTTTACAATCAGGTATGAAATATAATGATGTTGGCAATGCCCAATTTTGTAGTTTCAGATCAATAAGAAAATATTTTATTTTCTTTTCATGCAAAGATATATATATATATATATATTGCTTTCAGCAATGGTCACAAATTTCGGAATTTTTGTATGACTTGCATTTGAAAATAAAACTGTTTCTCTAAGCAGTAGTTGACTTCAAATCATTCCCTAACATGCCTATTGGATAGTATCATTGAAATTTTAAATTTGAAAGAGTAATAAGATTTTATAAAAATATGCATTTTTCATAGGAACGTACCACATGTGTACACATCGCGATTCTGTTCATTCCCTAACATGCCTATTGGATAGTATCATTGAAATTTTAAATTTGAAAGAGTAATAAGATTTTATAAAAATATGCATTTTTCATAGGAACGTACCACATGTGTACACATCGCAATTCTGTGAAATACAGTGTGTACATTTATGTCGCACATCGCGGCCAACGTGTTGAATAAATATGGCAACAGTTTGTGACATTTCATCATTGCTGGTGCTTAGTGTGGTGTTTTGAGTGACATAAACCAATCAGTACTCAAGTTGCGCATACGGTGATCTTTTTGTAGCCATTCATTTCTTGCTATGTCCTTAAGGGGATTGTCTGGGTCCAGGAAAAACTTCTACATTTATTAACCAATCTTCCTGAAATTTCACACACATACCAAACTTTTAAAATAAAAAATAATTTGCTTGTATGAATTTTTGGGAAAAAATGGAAGAAAACAAGAAATTAATAGAAAACGTCAAAATAGGGGGTATTCTAAAAAAGTTTCTAACTTGAGCAAATCATAAGCTACAATGTCGAGACACATATCTTTCGATTTGTAACCACATTATCTAGCGACTCTAGAGGCCTGATTTTTTATTTTCCTCATTGTTTTTCTTTCATGTGCATTTGTCTCAATTTATACACATTGTGTGCATTGTAATTGTGTACTACATGATTAAGTCAAACAGTGTTAGTTTTCTCATGACATAAGTCTTGTTTCAAGTTGTTTGAGGTTTGTTTGGTTGTTGTTCAGTTTATGTTTAGTATTGGTTAATTGGTTTGAATCAAATGAGAACAGTGCAGTCAGTAACTCAGCCACCAGGTACTAGTCAGTGTGTTTAGACTTAAAGGGTAGAGTCTGGTAGATTTATAGGGCATGAAACTAGTAGATCTATTGATAGTGTTGTGTACTGTGCCATCAGCTTCCTATCTGTTAGGCGACTCTTCAATGTTTAGAAGATCTGCATTCCCAAAGTGTTGTTGTATATTGAAGCCAGTTAAATGGTCAATATATAGCTTGTTACCTTGCTCCATACCTACAAACTTTACAAAGCTAATGAATTGACTTATCAATAATTTAATTGCTTACCCAAAAGTCCCAAAGTGGTAAGCACCACCTTTGCAATTCTTGAAGGTAATAACTGCCCTTTTTAGCCATGCTTATACTGTTATTGTTAGTGGGCTAATTGCAATGTAAAAAATAACATTTTACAAAGATAAAAAAGCTGAAAAAATAGAAAAATAAAGAAATGCAAAAAAAATAATTGATTTTTTATTTTTTTAGATAAAAAATATCAGCAACCCTGCATTGGCATCTTTTGAGGATCTTCATCAGCCATCTTGACCTTACATTGGCATACCATNAACCCTGCATTGGCATCTTTTGAGGATCTTCATCAGCCATCTTGACCTTACATTGGCATACCATTGCGGTCTGGAAGGTGTGGCGTGTGCGCCGGAAGCCCATTTTGGGATGTAAGCCAGCACGGCAGGAAAGAAAGTTCCCAGTATGTTTGCTAGAAAAGCAAAAGTGCATATTTGACCAATGTCTAATGATCGATACTAAGGTGCATGCTTCATGATCGATTCGGCCAATGCCCAACAATGATGCATGCACTTGCGTGATTGATGTGGCTGTTGCTCAATGATCGACATAGATGCCCACGCTTTACAGTCAATGATCAACACGGATGCATGCATTTTACAATCAATGTGGCTAATGCTCACGCTTCACGAACGATGCAGCTTGATTGACATGTATGCACAAATTTCACGATCAATGTGGCTGATGCCAAATGATCTATTCTGATGCTCATGCTTCGCGAAGGATGAGTCATAATTGACATGGATGCACCCATTTTACGATCAATGTGGCCGATGCCCAATGACCGATTCTGACGCTTTGCAAATGTGGCATGATTGACATGGAAGCACGCATTTTACAATTTATGTGGCCAATGCTCTTGCTTCACGAATGATGCAACATGATTGACGTGGATGCATGCATTTTACATTTGATGTGGCCAATGCCCAATGATTGATTCTGACGCACATGACTTGCAAATGATGCGGCATAATTGACATGAATGCATGCATTTTATGATAGATGTGGCGATGCCCAGTGATCAATTCTGATGCTCACGCTTGATAATCGATTTGGCCAATGACCAACTCATGTTCTTTACGATTGATGTGACAGATGCACGATGATGAACTTTCTTTATGATCAATGTGGCATAACACAACTCATAGCACTAAATAACATGACATTACATTATAACACAAGACATCACAACAAAAATTATAACACCACATATCATAACAACACCACACATTATAGCACAACATATCATAACCAAGTGCATTATAATACATCCTAACATAACCCAAAATATTGTAACAACATAAAATAACATACTATAATGTAACACAGCACAATGTAACATAACACTTTACATTATAAAATAACATAAAACATTGTGATATAACACTATACATTGTAATATAATATAGAACAATACAACAAACTATACCAAAACGTATAACAGAAGCACATTGTAACACAACATATCATGATACAATGCATTATAAGACATTACTAAACCCAACACATCATAACACATCACAATGTAACACCACAGATTATAACACAACATAATGTAACAGGACAAATAATAATGCAACATACTATAACAGAATACATTTTAACACATCAAAACAGAAAACAGCACATAAAACAAAACATAAACCATTATAACACATGTCACTACAACAATCATTATTACACTACATAACACAAAAAAAAAAAATTATCACACATTATAACAAGGCACAGTATAACATAACACATCACAACACTTATAACAGGCTATTTGGGTCTGTCGTTGAGTGAGGTTGTGCGTTGCTCGTTCCCGAACTTTCCACGCTATTTGTACTGTCAGTGATGGCAAGTGATGCCGAAAGTGAGTCTAGTTCCACCTGCTCCGTGGCATCCGTTGGTGTTGGCAGTGTCTCGATGAGGGAAGATCTGGATAAAGTGAGCAAGATGCTATCCTTCCTGAAGAACTTCAGCCCTGAGAAGAAGAAAGCGGGACGACAGGCGAGATCTGGCAATGTTGTTTCTTCCAATGCCTTTCAATGTATAGTGTTATGATGTTTTATGTAATGTTATAATGTGTGGTGTAATGTTGTGTTAAAATGTGTGAAGTACTGAAGTTGTGTTATTACAATATATTGTTATGTTGTATCATGTTACAAAATGATTATGTTATGTGGTTACAATGTGTTCTTTTATATTATGTTGTGTTATAACATGTGATGTTACATTTTCTTACAATATATTCTGTTATGTACTGTGTAGTATTGTGTAGTAATGTGTTGTGTTCTTATAATGTGTTTATGCCACATTGATCATAATGCACTTGAGTCAGTGTTCATCATCAGGCATTGGTTACATCAGTTGTAAAGCGCGAGCATCAGAATTGATCATTATGCATCGGCCACATTGATCGTAAAATGCGTGCATCCATGTCAATCGTCAGTCATCAACTACATGGGTCGTAAAGTGGGTGTGTAAGTGTTGATCATCTAGCATCGGCCGCATTGATGGTAAAGCGCAGGCATCTGTGTTGATCATTGAAGAACAAGCGCTTCAATTGGTCAAGTGTGTGCATCATTGTTGGTCATCAGGCATCAGCCAAATCAATCATAAAGCGCGCTGGTCAGTATTGATCATTGGGCATCAGTCAGAGATACACTTTTGTTTTTCTAGCAAACATACTGGCTACTTTCTTTCTTGGCGTGCTGGTGTACATTAAAAAATAAACCTCTGGTGCACACGCCGCACCTTCCAAATCGCGGCGACCGGGACGCCAATGTAAGGTTGAGATGGCTTATGAAGATCCTCAAATGACACCAATTTCTCAAGCTTAGAGGCCATATTCTACAGCCTGGGACAGCTATACAGTTTTTTCTGCTGAATGCAACATAAAGTATTTAGTATTTATAGCATTTCTGTTGCAAAGTTCCATCAAAGAAGTAGGCTCAAAATGTACCTTAGAATTTTTCATGACCCAATGCTAGAAATTTTAATGCATGTGTTACCCAAATCTAATTTTACCCTAAAAACAGTCAAACAGCAACACTAACATTTCTCTTTACTTTAGTGGCAAGTGAACATGTGCAAATGAAGTCTGACCACTCTGACGTGACTGCAACTATGAAAAAAGTTGAAAATTTTATGAAATGACATGTTGGCAAAGTGCGAACCACAATTTTTTTCAATCAAACAAAAATACGTGACATTGGAGCCACAAGTTTTCATACCTACTGAAATTATGATATTAGAGCCATGATACCAGTATTTCAGAAAAAAGTAGGACTGTTCCTGACCTTTACCAAGGCTCTATAGGCATCTTGTAGGATTTCATAAAATTGTAAAATTCATTAAAATGGCTGCAGGAATGGCGAAATTGGTTGAATTTCAAAACCAATATCTAGAAAATGTTTAGCCTGACTAATAATGAGTTTAATTATGAATAGTAGTATAATCTAAAAGAAAAATTTTGTTCTAAATTCTGCATTGCTTGGAGTTTTGTATTGAATAATTTATGTTTGAAAAGTAATTTTTTTACAGGATAACATCTTTGGCTCAAACCGCTCAAAATCAGAAGAAGACATCCAGGTTGTGGCATGCACAAGTAAAACAAGTTTTGGAACAAGTCACCAGCTACCATGGTCTTCAAGTTATAATGATTCTTCCTCTCCTGGATCATCTAAATCTAGTATGAATAATGGATCAAATTTAAAAGTCAATAGAATTTTGCCACCTTCAAGCAGCCGCCAAGAAATAAAGTCAATCATTCGGAATTCAACCCAGGTATGCTTCTCTTATAGCTCTCATTATGTAACATTTGCATTTTATTTTTTTAATTAGAAATAATTTTGTAACCACTTGATTTCTTTCCAATATACTTGGAGCTCTTGATCAAAAAGAGTATCTTCATCAATATAAAATTTGTTATGAACTGCTGGTTTTTAATCATGTTTTAGCATAGAACTTGTAAGATAAAGATTAATGTTCTAATTTTCTGAATTAAAATTCTATTTGCACATAGGAATATTTACATTATTTATTCTCTTTCTTTTTATGAAGCATTATAATTTTTTAATTCTAATATTCTTTACTTTTTTTATATATTTCAAGAGAATTGAGAGAGAAATAAATGCACCCCTGCAAAATGAATCAGTCAAGGGATTTGCTTGTTCTAACCAGTACTTCCTTTGCCACTCTCAGTCATCCATAGGACAGTTCTTAGTTCAAGAAACTGTTGATGAGAGAAGGAAGAGAATTCTTGAAGCACCTTGCCAAGATGAACCTCGTCACAAGAAATTGAAAACAAGTCAGTCAGAAGGATCTAAGAAACCTGATGATATTTCTGTGCTGCCAGTTTCTGGAGATTCAGATTTGGGTCCTGAGTGTAATACCAGCAAGAAAAAAAATCACATTGAGGATCTTCCAAGTCCTGTCAATAATTCTGATGTCTCAAATGCACCACAAAAGTCTGATGATGAATCTCATCAGATTAAAGACTCAGTTTCTAAGGTGAGTAGCCTTGCAAATAGATGATGAACTTCTAAAGTTTAGCTGTATTATTTCTGAGGACATTATATATGTGAGGGATGACTGACAATGTTCATTCCTTTCTCTTCAATTGTTGTTGCTATCTTTTGGTAATGATAAAATTCAAATATATTATTATTTCATGTTAATCTATTTATGATAAAACCATTTTCCAAATGAATTAATCAATTTCAGTTTATTGAAAAATGGGAATCTGTGAAAGGTGCAAAAGATAAAAGTGACAAGAAGATTGAAGAAAAAATTTGGAGATACTTCTACTTGGCCCACACATCCTTTACACATTCCAAGTAAGTTTTCTTGCACTTCAAGGTCTTCAGATTTTATTATGATTTTGTTCAAACTACAAATTTCCTGGAAGCATTCGAATTTTAATATGTCATGTATTCAATTATTATATTGGAGTGTTAACTATATAAACTTTTTAATGTGGAGTGATGTATT
This sequence comes from Hyalella azteca, assembly GCF_000764305.2. NCBI lineage: Eukaryota > Metazoa > Arthropoda > Malacostraca > Amphipoda > Hyalellidae > Hyalella > Hyalella azteca. The sequence continues at coordinate 46,788 of NW_025937800.1, read as the reverse complement.
ATGATTTTGGCATTGTGCAGATGTCAATTTATTTGTATATATTTTTCAGGTTGTTTCGGAGGAACATTGAGACAGCCATGAACCGCATTAATTCTGACAATGTTTATGTTCTGATCAAAGACCTGCTGGACTGCCTGAAGAGTTATAAAGATGTTCCTTACCAAGAGGTAATAACTTATCTTTGGTGATATTGCTTAATTTTATTTCAGTCCTGTTTCACCAAGGAAAATTTAAATTTCCCAGCCCCCAATTGCTTTAATGACATTCCACTCAATCCCATTTTGTCTTTTTCAACAAATGACATTCCCCATCAATCCCATCTCCCATGCACATTTCCATCACTACTATGTGCCAAAATCCCAATTACATTAATTTTATTTGAAACTGAAGTGATGGTATTTGAAGGGTGACATATTTACCTCAGATTTAGATTGGAAATGCTACTTAGCACCCATTTTGGAAATTGTGATGAAAAATTAATATTTAACTTATAAATAAATTATTTGCTTTTACTTCTATCACATAATGTGTTTTACCATTTTGCATCTTGTGAGTGTTTTTGTGCTTCTGTACATAAATATGCAATAGATTGAAACATGGTTGCCTGAATTTTGTTCTACCTCCTGAAGAGTTTTGAGCTTACTTACTATTATTACATTAAATTCAAATGCATGCTAAAAAACTTTCTATAATGCCACCGTTTTTGAATGCTTGTAGCCGTCTCGTGACAACAATGTAACCACTGAAGCCTCTTGTGAGCCTCCGAGACCTCTTACTGAAGAGGAGGCCAAGACTGAGAAGAAGTTGCGTAAGATAGAGAAGACTATGGCCAAAATTGCTGAGCAAATCAAAGTGTTGGATGAAGCTGAAGTAGATCTGGATGATGAAGATAATTCAGCTTATCTGGTGCAGGAGAGGTGATTATACAATTATGTATTACGTTATTATTGTTATTATTACTTGTATAATTAAATGTTCTTGTTTTAAACTTGGGCAATGATTCCTCTTATGTAATTATCAGTAGATGGTTCTTGAGCTTCTATTTTTAATGCCATTGCATAATAAATGGTAGTAAGAGACAACTTGGTGGAAATACATGCAAGTGGTGCACATGTAATTATTTATGGTGTTTGATTGCATTTAAAGTTTAACATAATTTATGTATTCTGCATCATTGGAACTGTTTGTCTATTCTGTATTTGGGTTGTGCATTTAAGCTTTTTTGTTTCCATGAGGAAAATTTCAAATTTGTAAGGATAATTTTCTGTATTTTATTCAAAGATTTGGAGCTTATCTTTTTTCATAACCAATTATTTTATTTTTTTGGGGTCCTGGCTCTTTTTCTGATGATATTTTTGGTATCTCCTGCCCAGACTGAAGGCCCAGTTCATGAAACTGGACGACTATTACTGCAGACTGGCAGGCTGCTCTCGGTCCACTGGCAGACCTCTGGAGAAGCGATTTAGATACCAAGGTGAGAATGAAACTAGTGATAGCTCTTTTTTTGCTTGACACATTTTCGTCAAGTTAAATTAAATTAGGAAGTTACCACTCATACATCTAGGAAGTTGCCACTCTCATGCATCTAGAAAGTTGCCGCTCTCATACATCTAGGATGTTGCCACTCTCATACATCTAGGAAGTTACCACTCATACATCTAGGAATTTGCCACTCTCATACATCTAGGAAGTTACCACTCATACATCTAGGAAGTTACCACTCATAAATCTAGGAAGTTACCACTCATAAATCTAGGAAGTTGTCACTCTCATACATCTAGCAAGTTGCCACTCTCGTACATCTAGCAAGTTGCCACTCTCATACATCTAGCAAGTTGCCACTCTCATACATCTAGCAAGTTGCCACTCTCATACATCTAGGAAGTTGCCACTCTCATACATCTAGCAAGTTGCCACTCTCATACATCTAGCAAGTTGCCACTCTCATACATCTAGCAAGTTGCCACTCTCATACATCTAGCAAGTTGCCACTCTCCTATATCTAGGAATTTGCCACTCATTTCCCATGTATGTGCAGGTTCGCGCTATCCTGAGATAAATCAACGCATCAGTGCATGGATCAACAAGCACAGGGAGTTCCCAGATTACCTCGATGTATTGAACCTTGTGAAGAAAGTTACAAATGAATCTGCTCTCCCCCTGCGTCCTGAGACTGTGCGCGTTCAAGGTAAAAATTTATTGAGAAAATCTGTATTTTTGAGGCACAAACCTGTTGAAAATATATTTGTATTCTATGTAAACACCTAGTGGTTGTTCTTGGTAAAACCTATTGCAAAAATCAGTGTATATTCAAGGTAAAATCTATTGAAAACATCAGTGCGTTTTCAAGGTAAGAACCTATTGAGATTATCAGTTTGTGTTCAAGGATCTTACTGAGAACATTATTGTATTCAAATTAAGAACCTTTTGTGAAGATCAGTGCATGTTCAGGGATCTTACTGAGAACATTAGTGTATTCAAGTTAAGAACCTTTTGTGAAGATCAGTGCATGTTCAGGGATCTTACTGAGAACATTATTGTATTCAAGTTAAGAACCTTTTGTGAAGATCAGTGCATGTTCAGGGTTCTTACTGAGAACATTAGTGTATTCAAATTAGGAACTTTTTGTGAAGATCAGTGCATGTTCAAGCTAAAAGCTTATTAACAACATCTGTGTATTCAAAATAAGAACCTATTGTGAAGATCAGTGCATAATCAATTAAAAAGCTCTCACTTATATTTGCCAGGAGACGTAAATTAATAAAGTTCTGATTAATTTGTATATAACTTGAAAAACGTGTATGACACTTTGTGCAAGTAATCAAATTGCTTTAGTAGTCTTTAATGTTATATTGTTGAGGTTACTTTTTCCAAAGAATTTTAAAAGATTTGTGGAATTTGATCACACTGAGAATAATTGCTGGATTTCGGTAAGGTAACTATTTCCTTTCAGTTTCTGCTAGGTGTTTAGCTGAACAAGAATGATTGTTGTTAAAGAAACAGCCTCCATTCCAATCTTTATATTGTTTATTGTGACAAAATTACATGCGTGATCAACCCATTCCCTGACATCACAATATGCACGCAACAAATCGTTAAACTCTTCATTTGCTGGCTAGTTGAATGGAAAACTATGTTCAGCTATTGATTCATATGACTTTGATAGGTTATAGATTCTCTAATTGAAATAAATTGTCTGTGTGAACTGTTTAAGTTTGAAATGGCCTCATATGCAACTTTCAGTGTGAGCCAGCCTTTAAAAAACCAGCCTCAAGAATATTGTCATTTGCAGCTCAAGAAATATTCCGAGACGTGGGCAAGATGCTCAAGGAGCGCCGTGAGAACGACGATCTGTACAGCATCTACAGCTACTGCGACTCCGACGCCCCTGACCCTGCCACACAAAACCCTGAGCTCGCCGCCATTCTTGACGAGAACGCCGTCGTTGCCAGCAATAAACTTTCCAAGGTAAGCCTCTTGCCAGCAAGAAACTTTCCAATGTAAGCTTTGTTTTTCATATAGAAAATTGTTCAAAAATTTAGCTAGGTATATATTTTTTGAATAATTTAGTTTGATAATATAGTCGTAGGTCGTCATAGTGGCAAACCAGAGCTTTTTTAGAATCAGTTCATTTTTAATTTCCTTGTTTACTCAAGATTTAAACCAATTTCTTATGTATGGTAATGCTGGTATCCAGGATACTTTATTGGTCTACTTATAGGACTCAAAAATGAACTTGATGGAGAGTCTAAAAAACTCTCTGCTTTGCCACTATTTAGGTCGTAGCTAAGTTGCTAACTTTAGTAACTTATACCCAAATGTAATTCCTAGTAGGCTAGTCTTGAGTTGATGTGATAAGGCCCAGTGTGTTAACTGTTAAAGTTCAGAGTACCAAGAATCCAAGATTCATAGTGGCACTGGCAGAGCCGCAGAGTCGCAGAGCACAGATCTAGTATGGAATATATCTACTTGGCGAGCCGCGACTGAATTTTTTGAGCCGTGGTTTTATGGATTTGCCAGCCGTGATTCCATTTCTAAGAGCCGTGATTCCTGTCTCTTATACACATCTAGATGTGTATAAGAGACAGCTCATACATCTAGGAAGTTGCCACTCTCATACATCTAGG
>NW_025937800.1:15147-42310 GCF_000764305.2 Hyalella azteca | reverse complement strand
GTGGCATGCATTGTCTCTCTTTGGATCTCAATATTTTCCCACTAGATGGCCAAGACCTAGTGTTTTTGCAGTATTTCGACACGCAAATGTATGACGTCACCATTTCAACCATCAATGAACGCATGGAACTAAAACAAAGCTTAATATAAAGGAAAAGCTTGAGAGGTGACAGAATTACCTACAATGTCGGAATATGCCGCGTTTACCCTATTTTAGAATCAGTTCATTTTTAATTTTGTCATTTATTCAAGATCTAAACCAATTTTTTATGTATGATGATGCTGGTATCCATGATACTTTACTATTACAGTGGCAAGTGGTAACTGGTCTACTTATAGGACTCAGAAATGAACTTGAGGGAGAGTCTAAAAAACTCTCTGCTTTGCCACTATGCGGCAAATTGCCAAGATTGGAGCAGAGAGGCGCAGGTCTGAACTTCTGAAGTTCTGAACCCAGCTCTGTGCACCAGTTTGATTTCTGGTAAGAATTGGCAAATTGCAAGGAGGCTGGACAGTTAAGCACAGCACAGCAGAATTGGAGCAGCCATGGTCAGGAAGATGTGCCAGGTGCGCGGGAATTTATTTTGTCATTTTAACGACCTGTGCGGTGCGCCGTACTACGTTGTTAAAAAAGTGTGCCGTGCGCCATACTTTAGAAAGCTAGAATAGTTCTACTATTTTAGTCGACAATATACGCGAGTATATTGACTACGCGAGTCGAACTGACAATAATAAAATGTAAGACATGTCCGGGTTACTTCTGACTCTTCCGGTTGTCCGCCTTGTCAGACACGGAACGTACGGTAATCATAAACTGCTGCTGTTATACATATGAAATGTAAACAGACGGTGTTCAGTGTTGCCATATGACTTTGGAGAAAATTTCTTCTAAAATAAAGATGGCCGGGATTGCGCGAACACGTGCGCGAAGATAATCAATTTTCATTACATTGCGCCAACTGTGCCCAGCAATAGCTTAAAAAAAGTGAAAATGCGCGGGAAAATTCACCGAAAACATACATCATCCTGAGTGTGATGGAGCAGTAAGTTGTGAGTTTGAGAGTTGAGAGTCCAGGATGGAATTAATTTTGAAGGTTCATATATTATTTTGATCCACCTAGACCACTTTTTTTGACCCAACAATGTTACTTGAGGCAAAAAATGAACTTCCTTAAGGCTTAAAACATGTACGCTAACTTGCTCAGTTTCTATAAAGTACCTAATAACTTGCAAGTTGTATGCCTGCACCTTTCACTGAACAATTAAAACTAGACTTATAAAAAGTATTAGGTAAGCCTCTTGCCAGCGAGAAACTTTCCAAGGTAAGCCTCTTGCCAGCGAGAAACTTTCCAAGGTAAGCCTCTTGCCAGCAAGAAACTTTCCAACGTAAGCCTCTTGCCAGCAAGAAACTTTCAAATGTAAGCCTCTTGCCAGCGAGAAACTTTTCAAGGTAAGCTTCTAGCCTGCAAGGAACTTCTTTAGGTGAGGCTGTTGTTTCTTATTTTAGTTGGAATGAGTCCAAAAAGTAAATATTTGCTGTGTCTTTTTATAAAAAAAATTCATTTTGAAACTACGAGCTGTGTGTGACTGATGCTGAGTACATTTCTCTTTTACAGTGTGATAAATGTCTGAAAGTGAGGGTCTTCTTATTATCTTGATAGTTTGGGCTTATAAAATTTATTTTACAGGTTTTCCAAGAGTTTGTAGATAAGGAGACAGAGATGCGTGAGGTCTCAGACTTGAAGGCAGATTCAAAGAAAACAAGTACAGACGACGAAACCACTGGTCACGAGAGTCGGCTAGATGGCGATGAGGCAATTAACGAAGAAGCTCCAACATCTTTACAAAAATTTAGCGATACAAATAAGCAAGATAACGAGGGGCGGCGCGACTCTGGCTCTCAACGTAAAGGTGTATCGTCAAGTGATCAACCTGAAAATGATGCTTTTGATACCGTAAACGACGACGACAGTGAAAGTCCGTTCTCGCCAATTGTCCAGCAGGAACTTGTATTTGATGATGGCGGCCAGAACGATGATGATGATGAAAGTGACGATAACGAAGAAAATCATATGAACGTTGAGGAAGACGATGATGATGATGATGATGATGAGGAAGATGATGTAGATTCTTTGTCTTTGCCTGACATTGAGCATCAATCAGACGACGATAGCAGTTCAAATGAAGCTCCATCCATGAAGGAGCACAGAGTCGAAAATGCTCTACAACAAAGGCAAAATAAGTCTATAGAAATACCTGTTGTAGTTTCTGAAATGTTGAATGATCGTGTGGAAAAAATGGGGGATGCAGCTTCTCTTAAGAGTATGAATGCTGCAAGTACTTTGGATTTGGTTGACAGCAGAAGTGATGACAAACTGGAACCATCATTCCGGAAATCTCGGGCCGAAAATTCTCTTCTCTTGGAATCGCCAGATATCATCCCTGATACAGAATTAGATAATGTTACAGAAGGAATGTTCATTTCAGCTAATGCTGGCAGAAAAACTTGCGAATCTAATGCTTTGGAAGCAACAACGTGTGGTAGACGGTCTGATACTCCAATAGAACATACTTCACCGAGTCAGAAATCTAATTCTGCGAGAAACAAATTGATTTCTCCTAAAAGCATGCAACGGCTTAAACAAAAAAATGAAAGCCTTACAGATGTTACTGATGAAAACTACATTTCAGAGCAGGAGGATTCTGGAAGTTTGCATCCAACAAAGGGACAAAATGATGCAGGAATGACCGTTGTAAACAATTATAGGTCAAGTTCGGATGTAGTCGAAGAGGTGTCTAGCAACCAAGAAGTCGAGGTAATTGAATCAACTGTTCATGGTCCGAATAGAACCCAAGACGCCTCCATTAACAAAGAGTCAACTTCACCTAATAAATTGAGGCTTACAAAAAAGCCTGGCCCTCTGTCAAAGAATTCGTCGTCTTCCTCGAGCGTTCCTAAAGGCCCCGTGCCACGAATAAAGACGGCCAAGCTCAGTCGTTTGGGTGTTACTAAGGGGCAGGCTTCCCCGGCGTCAAGCAGCTCTAGTATAGATTGTATCGACACCAACATAGAGGAGTCTGTTGTGGACGCCAGTATTAATAGTGCTAATGGTATAATGTACAATTCGAACGGTGTCCACTGTAGCAAATCGTTTGAAATAAGTACTGAAAATTGCTTAAACACTGATACACCTTCTTCCCTTGGTAAAACTAAGGATTCTAATCGTTCTGACGAATTCAAAGATAAGTCTAATTTGAGTAGTATGAACTCTTCTAGTACTTCGAGATCCCTGTCCTGTGCTTTAAGCAAGACCAAGGATGTAGGGGAACCTGCTGCCATTGAAGTTCTCGATTCCGCAGTGAAAAACGGCAATCATAACGAAAATTTTGATGTTGACTGCCAATCATTGTCGCCACAGCCGGAAGAACTGTCGTCTGAAGAAGGTAAGTCTGTAATTATCCATGAAAAAAATTACAAAACCACATTCTTGAAAAATGGTTTTGCTGTCAGTGATTTTGATTAACTCGGGGAGGTCTTCTGCCGTCTGTCTGTTCTTTATAAGTTTCTTTGTGCCACTTGTTTTCTGTAGAATATTTTCGTTGTTTGACCAACAACGAACTTTATATGCACTAAGCTAGTCTTCAATTACGTTTAAATAAACCAAAAACTCTTAGAATAAATTCAGAAAAGTTTTTCGCTTATGAGGCTGATCTATTCTATCAGCTTTTTCTGAACGCAAGATTAATAAAATTTCTGACATAATTCATTGAGTTTTCGTCTGTCATTGATAGAGTCACAGCACCAATAAGTAAGCACATAACAGTTCGATATCAACTAATTTTATCTTTCAGACGTTTTACTTGCAACAAGCCAGCATTTTGGAGACACAGACGACGACTACAACGACGTGCATGGCCTGCCAGATGCCAGATTTGACAGCGCGTCGCACAAAAGCTTAGAAGTTCTGGTGAAGGAGGAAGCCGCGGATGGCAGGAGAAGGCGCGCTGATCCTGTGCTGCTGGTGCCCAACGGACGTTACCAGCAGAGAGCGGCGTCTCCAGAACTGGTGGAGCTCGATTAGGTTCTAGTAACTAATCTTAAGGAAACATGCGCGAACTTGACCTGGACAATGCACCGATTTCAAGGCACGCTTTGACATTTTATTCTCATAGGGCTTATTTATAACACATCGAATGTTTAATTGCACGTTAGGTGAAATTCCTCCTATTTATCAGTTGATTTTAAGATACAGTTGCTGAGAAAATTGCCGATGTCCCTTCATTTTGGAATGCTAATGCCCACCTGGGTTGTTAAATGGGAACTTTTCTAAAATTGTCAAGATTTTTTTACTTCACTGAAAGTCGTAATTAAAATTAGATATAATCCTAAAATTATATATAATTAATGCGCTTGTGACCGCCGCTTAATAAATGATTCCGATGTCATAAATTCGTCAAGAACTCTGACACATTGACTACGTATTGGTACATTAACTATCACTGAGACTCTTAACTAACGTGTTTGTGCACATATTTACCGCTGAATAAGTGTTCTGGCGGCGTCTATGACGTGTTGATAGTTGCCATTCATTGGGTGATTTGGGTTAATTGTTCAGGCTTTGAATGATGATTGGTTGGCTTGTTTGTGTGGTTTCAGGTTCTGATTCTTTATATTGCAGCATTCATAACTCACTCGTGCATGGAGGGAGTGAAGCGAATACCTTGAATCTTCATCCCAATCCTCCTAATCGCAATTAAGCTATATTCGGTTGGAAATATAAGTGCAGTACGGTAGTAATGTTTTCGATAGTTACATTTTGATAGAAAATAAGGGTCTGTCCTTGGACCAGTGCGAGTCAAAAGAGCTGGTCAAAAGCGAGTTTTATAGATTTCATGTAAAAGAAATCTAGATGATAATCTATCGTATGTCTGGTAAAAAACTGGATTTGGATCAGTTTTATTCGCCCGTTCTGAGTTGTGGTATGTGTGCACCATGTCCATTTTCTTTCGACTGTACATGTTCTAGATTTTATTCTGCTTATTTATTTGTGGTAATTTATTTATAAATTTTTAGGATTCCTTCAGTGTGAGATGTATTTATACGACCATTCGTAAGTAGCTATTAAATTTTAGTGTATTCATGACCTTATGACCAATTTTTATTGGATATTTCACGTCTCTGTTAGACTGTCTGATTCGTTATAATTGAACGAATTAACCATTTCAATGTGCTATTAATGCAACTATACTGATGACAGCAACGCTAATACCACCTTGTTTTGATCTGGAATGCTTGCTGAAGAAGAGTCTGATATTCACACTTCAGAAAACTGGTGGCAATCATTTCTTTAGTTTGCTCGTTGGTTGAGCAAATTCTTGCCTATTATTTCTCTGTCAATACATAGGCTGCTGCTATCCTATTATAAGTATTTTTCTCCTAGGTATTTGCTATAATTGATGGTAAAACGTTCATAAGTTTGGTCAGAATGGTTCTAATCCTAAAGTTTGGTTTTGATGCATCTTAATCTAATATTTTAATTAGAGTTTCCTCAACAACAAGCCTCTAAGTCTAACATTCAAATGTAACGAGTTTATGTTTAGTATGAATCTGTCTAAAAACAATTTCAGGTAGTCTATTCTAAAGCCTAAAACAAGTTTATATGTGCCTGTTTTTTTTTAGCTTGAGGGATATATATGTGATGTATACGAACATATTTATGCCGCGCCTCAATATTCAGTAAATCAAATCTGTAAGTTATAATGTTAGCGCGGAAAATTTTACTTCTTATGCGTTGGATTTGGAACTGATTTATGACAGATTTTTATTTTAATGTTCCTGGAGATTTTCTTCTGACTTATTGGAGTGTGTGTGATTCATAACTTATTTTTGCTTGAATACTTCATCATAAAAATTGGACAGTTCATTGTAAAATTGTGACAAGGATGAATACACATTTATACAATTTCTTGTTTTTATTAATTTCGTCGTGATATTGTTCAACGGATAAATTTGGCAAATGAAGCTTTTCAACTGATGAAGTATTGAATTTTTCCCCTTAGTTCACGTTTCCATCTCTGTGAACAGCTTCATAGCTATTTAGGTCCTAACCACGGAGCGAGATCTATTATGAAGAGACCGTTTAATTTCTACTCATTATGCCAAAGCTATGGATGGCAATTAAAGAAAGTCGACTTACTTTTGAGTCGCGAATTAGGTCTAAAATCACGTAGAACTTTGATGAAATGTTGCGTGGATGGCTAACATGATTACATGAATTAATAGTATGAAGGAAAATGTTTACATTCCTGTGTTCTGAATCATTCTATATCGTTTATTGATTAAGAATGTTTATCCTATAACTTTATTTTTACTATCCGGGAACTTTAATTGTTAATTTGAAGCAAGTTACATATGTAATTCATTTTTTACCGTACAATCGACCCCTACTGAAGAAGCTCTCGGTTTTCTTGTATCTCTATCTGTAGCATGAATGTGTTGTATTGTATATATCAAATAATTTCATTCGGCTTGAATGAGAAAATATGTCACGGAATTCAATAAACTTCATTAGCAAACTTACCAGCACTTGAGAGAATTACGAATGCGCATTGAGGCCATAGAACGTGATCAGTGTACATTAACCGACGTAGGTGATTATTTGCGCAAGTTGCACAGAACTATTGCATCAGATTCGTTTGTTTTATCTATGTATACGTTTAATCTTTCTCATTTCACTTCTGTGCCACTACAACATGAACAATTTGTTTTCTATAGATCATATTTAACGTAATGAATTTACTCATTTTACTGAAAATTTTTAAGGAACCATCGGAGCGATTCTCGGGATTCCGAAAACTTTTGTGGGAGTGGGATTTCTGTCTTATTTTTAGTCTTGTATCCAACGCACTTCAAAATTTGATCAGTTAGTTAGCTAAGGCCAAAGATATCTGATGGACGGTGCACAAGAAGCGGTAATAATCTTTCAAACAAAAGTATCTGTAAAAGTACTTCGAATAATTCCTGAAAATCTAAGATACGGCTATAATGTACGTGTTTCTGAATGGGAGTATTGACTGGAAGGCTCTGGTCAATTGCTATATTCCTGGAAATTTCATGATTTAGGCTATGCTGCGTGCCCGAATACCAAAGGCGAAGGTCGTAGGACTCGTTGGCTTAGTGGTAAACCAGAGATTTTTAAGAATCAGTTTATTTACAATTTCCTCGTGTACGCAATATTTTAAGAGATTATTTATCATTATGCTGGTATGATTGTATCCAAGATACCTAGATATTAGGAATTAGGTAGGTAGTCTACTCATACAAATACAATAGTCAATAGTATAGCGGAACCTATACTAGTCTATAGGACTCAAAAGTCAAAACTAAACTTAAGCTTGAGCCTTGAGGAACTGAGGGAGGGCAACAAAAAATGTTTTCCTTTACCCATAGACTAGTGGCAAAGCAGAGAGTTTTTTTAGACTCCCTCAAGTTTGTTTTTGAGTCCTATAAGTAGACCAGTAAAGTATCATGGATACCAACGACAACGTTATCATACATAAGAAATTGGTTCAAATCTTAAGTAAATGAGGAAATTAAAAATGAACTGATTCTAAAAAATCTCTGGTTTGCCACTATGCCTTTACCAGTTACGCCACTTAGGCAGTTAGGCTACCACTATCATGGCCGGGCACTATGAATTATTACTATGTTTGTTTTTCATATAGAAAATTGTTCAAAAATTTAGCTATATATTTTTTGAATAATTTGGTTTGATAATATAGTCATAGCTAAGTTGCTACCTAACATATACCCAAATGTAATTTGAACAGTAATTCCTAGTCTTGAGTTGATGTGATAAGGCCCAGGGTGTTAAAGTTCAGAGTACCAAGGCAAGATTCACAGTGACAGTGGCAGAGCACAGTCTGCACAGCGCACAGATAAGTATTTTAGAATCAGTTCATTTTTAATTTTGTCATTTATTCAAGATCTAAACCATTTTTTTATGTATGCCACACTCAGGATGATGTATGTTTTCAGTGAATTTTCCCGCGCATTTTGACTTTTTTTAAGCCATTTGCTGCACACAGTTGGGCTGAGTTGGCGCAATGTAATCAAAATTGTTTCTCTTCGCGCACGTGTTCGCGCAATCCCGGCCATCAATTATACGCCGCGCAAGAGCAGTTTGTGGAGGAACAGACGTAATACTCAGTACAGTATGCCTTTAATTATCTTTCAATAATATATGATTTTTCTTAATACGGAAATTTGGTNACACCACAGCAGAGAGTATTTTATGCAGCTAATGAATTTCGCAAACTTTGCTGGAAGTGAGATTATTGAATTTTAGAAAAAAGGCGGAATAATTCAATGAAGGGTGGTAGCAGAACTGCAATCTTGATACTCTATGGCAATTTATGCAATCATAACCTACGTAACAATTTTCATATGATGGTTATAATTTTTGCACATTCAAAGTACACATGACATAACATAACGCACCCAGATTTGGAAACCATAATTGCTCTAATGAAGCAAAAATAAACGACAGACCATTGACTTGCAAATATATATATTCATATTTTGTATCACATAGTTTAATTACGCTCTGTAATTATGCCGTATTGACCTAATTTGTATAGTCCATTTACGTGCATTGTTATTAGGTATTGATCATGTCAATTTTGCCGGCCGGGAGGATGTCGGGACTCGGGAATGTAGTCCCAGCAATGGCATGCAGGTTCGTACTGTTGACATACAGGTTCATACCTTACTTGCCGCAACAGCGCAACCAGTCCAGACTCCAGTCATTCATTAGAAGGCACCGATGGCACATCTAAAGCCATGTTGCCTTCTTTAGTTTTGTAATTCATGTCTGATTGAATTGTGATCTATGAATGAATATTCACAACTGTGCTGACACTTAGAAACTGAGTTGACGTTTTAGCAATCTAGTTAACTCATATCCAACCACAACACAATGCGGATACATGTTTGTGTGTACAGTGTACGGTCAGTGTGATTGCGTAAATTGCGTTGCCGCGCGTCCATATTTAAACTATTTTAGCTTTCTAAAAGTACGGTGCACGGCGCATTTTTTTACCGGCATAGTACGGCGCACCGCGCAGGTTGTTGAAATGACAAAATAAATTCCTGCGCACCTGGCACATCTTCCTGACCATGGTATGTATGATGATGCTGGTATCCATGAACCATGATACTTTACTATTACTGGTAAGTGGTAACTGGTCTACTTATAGGACTCAAAAATGAACTTGAGGGAGAGTCTAAAAAAAACTCTGCTTTGCCACTATGCGGCAAATTGCCAAGATTGGAGCAGAGAGGCACAGGTCTGAACTTCTGAAGTTCTGACTTCTGAACCCAGCTCTGTGCACCAGTTTGATTTCTGGTAAGAATTTGCAAATTGCAAGGAGGCTGGACAGTTAAGCACAGCACAGCAGAATTGGAGCAGTAAGTTGTAAGTTTGAGAGTTGAGAGTCCAGGATGGAATTTTAATTTTGAAGGTTCATATATTATTTCAATCCACCTAGACCACTTTTTTTTACCCAACATCGTTATTNTAAATTCTATTAGAAAAATGTTGAATTGAAAATCTGATTATATTTTTAAATTGAAAATTAATTTAAATCAAATTGTATTAATAATGCACTATGTGGTACATGCTCTATGTTTATATAATAAAATAGTTTCCCCTTTTAAACAACAAACATTTTCTAAAAGACAAAACGTTCAAAAACTCGCCATGGCTGACAAAATCATTCAGAAATTGAAGTGAATTTATTAAGATAAATTCAACATAATAGGGAAAAAATGAAAAAAATTCAAATCTGGAATGTATAAATGTGTTTTTATAATTTAAAAAAACTTTCAATCATTTAAATCTCATATGGAATGTGGATCAAGTCTATTTATTGTGAAATCAAACTTGATACAACCACAAAAAACCGTGTGACACCATCTTGTCATACATAAAAGTAGAAGCACAATGTTAACATAAGCAGTGAAAGAGTGACAGTTTCTCATAATTTTGTGTGATGTGGAAAACTTTGTTGGTATTGTCCAATCGTGAGAATTTTTTGCGAATGTGGATGTGTTTTTTTTTTTATTTTAGAACATATTAATAGCAAAAATTTGTCCACTGCCTACAGATCAACGACTAGTTAACTTGATTGAGGCGTTGCCAACACGCGATTGGATGTCAAACCACACACGATTTTGGAAGTGTGGCGGAAGCGATTTTGGGAGCGTTTTTTGTAAACACTGAATTTCTGAAACTGGTCAACTAGCCTACAGTAGATTGAAAATAAAAGTTACCACTTACCAGTAATCTAATGAGTAACCTGGAATCATCTGCAATAATATTCTGCATTGCTGCATTATAATAATGCAGCATGAAGGCAATTTTGAGAATTTTGAAATCTCTTTTAATAGTTTCAATTATTATATCCATTTATAATTTGAGTCTTTCAATAAATATTTTTTAGTATAATTATGCAAAGAGATAAGCTAGAATGGATTTTTTTATGGAGCTACTGCCAAATGCCAATGGCACATAAGTTATCACTTACTACACGCTCAGCTCAGCAGCATAGAGCAGGGTGGAAATCTAAAACTAGTGGTTGACTTAAAAAAAGCATTCTGCCTTGAAAAAAAAAACTTCCAGGCAACTAGAATTTAGAAACAGGTTTGTAGGCTGTCTGATCTGAAATTGGCATGAACATTGCATCAGGCAACACAGTAAATGTCCCAACTCCCAAGATTGTTAATTGTGCGTGCCACTCACGGATAAGCAAGAGGGATCTACAGAAGGAAATACTATTTACTCTTCACATAATGGTTTCAAACTAAATATAAAAAAAACATATATTGCACCTATTCTTTACGTCAGCTTTCAAATTGAGGATAAACTCATTGGCAATCAAAGAAACTTCTCGAATAAAAGGCAATGCACATGATACTTGACTCAGTTTACTGATTAGAATAGAGTACCGTACTTGAAAATTTAGCATTCAAACCTTCAGATTCTGTGAACCTTGTGATTTCTTCATTATTAAAATTTTAGAAGGCTCACAATATATCACATAAAGTTTTCACTCAATTAGCGTCTCTAAGTTCAATGGCTTCATCTGCAGTTAATACGCTGTAGTTACCTCACCCACCAATTGCATTATGAGGACTGACAAGTAAACACTAACCATCATTAGATTCCTGCCACCTTGGCTGTTGCACATGATTGATTCTGCATGTATAATATTTATAAAGGTTATTAAACCATTCTGTTTTCAGTTACTGATGAATTTGTAATGTAGAAGAATTCATATCTTTTGTTTTTTCACATGACTATATTGATGTATCATTGACTGGTATCCCTGCTACCTTCTTTGTTCATGTTTTTTGTTCAGATGGTATTCCTGATCGCAACAGAAGGAGTCTGCATGTCTTAGCTGATTGCATCAGTGGTCAGTTTTGTATTTGTGGATTGAATCATAGGCTTTTTCATGTATTTGTGAGTGATTATACACAGTGAAGATGTTATTCTTTGCAATTTCCATCAAGAGTGACATAACTACATTATTGTATTACGCATTGATATAAGAAGTGTAGCATTACGCTTTAAATTAGCCTCAGTGCGTTAACATTGTGTGCATTGGTGGCAGTCCATTCTAGCTTTTTAACACTGATTGGATTCCAGTGGCTGTGACGTTGCACACGTTCTGATGCTAATTGGATTCTTGTGACTGTGACATTGCACACATTCTAGCAATGATTGGATTCATGTGACTGTGATGTTGAACACGTTCAAGCGTTGATTGGATCCTTGTTACTGTGATGATGTAAGCTCTGTTTTTATCCAATGAAACAGCTGTGGCAGCTTGCAGAGACTTGTTAGTGATGATGATGGACTGAAAGTGGAAGTATGCTGGCCATTCGTGATTTTTAGGTCATGCTTTCTGATTTGCTATGTTTACCAGTTTATATATTACCCCTCTGGAATTCCACATTGGCATAGGGCAAATACTTTCTGCACCCTGGGCCCTGGGGGCAAAGCAGAGAGAGAAAAAATTTGTGGTTTGTCACCATGCTCAGCAGCGGTACTGACTAAAGCCCAGAATCCCTGACCCTTCCCACTTGTCTGGTGTCCTTAAACCAATTTGGAATATCAGGCAAAAGTTTTCTGAAATCACAGGCAAAAACAATTGTTTCACAGGTAATTTTGGCAGAAGAAAATAAGTTTTTTTCTTATTTACACTGAATAAGTTGTGAAAAAGCCATATTAACAGGTGAAATTAGCCCAATTCATTACATATCTTGGTGTATCTGGCATCTGAGCTCAGTCACCCTCCTAACATTGTACGTAGAGGTGCGCTACTAGTTGCTGCTAGCATCCTTGAGTGGATTAAGCTACAGAAGCCTGTAGTTTGGTATCCATGCTACATTGAGTGCCTATTTTGAGGCGCTCGGGACTTTGTCGCGCCGTCCTGAAAAGTTTGAAAAGTTCAACTTGTCACGGAAAACTTATCTCCTCCTACAGTTTTCAAGCTACAGCAATGAGACATACACCATTCGATTCATAAGGAAATTACCTAAAAATTTGATGATCATTTTTTTTAATTTCTGTCTGGTTTGTTTTTTATATGGGGGAGAAGGGGGGGGGGGGGGGGAAAAATGAGAAAAATGGGATAAAACGCGCATAAAAAAAACTAAGGGGAAAATGAGAAAAGTGATCATCAAATTTTTAGGTATGGTCCTCACGAACCGAATGATACGTGTCTCGATGTTGTAGGAGGAGATAGATTTTCTAAATTACCCCTTTTTAGCCGTTTTCTATGAATTTCATGTTTTCTATCAATTTTTGCAAAAAATTCATAGAAGCAAAATGTTCTTATTTTTACATTTTACGTATGTATGTGAAGTTTCATGATGATTGGATAATAACTGTAGAAGTTTTTCCGGAGGGTAGCCGGTCCCCTTAAACCAATTTGGAATATCAGGCAAAAGTTTTCTGAAATCACAGGTAAAAACAATTGTTTCACAGGTAATTTTGGCAGAAGAAAATAAGTTTTTTTCTTATTTACACTGAATAAGTTGTGAAAAAGCCATATTAACAGGTGAAATTAGCCCAATTCACGGGCATTTTTGTCCAAGACATGGTGACCGGAGTCTTGACCCATCAGTGAGATGTATGCTTTTGTTGTGTGTTTCGTGTACGTACCGGTACATCATTTTGCTCTCCCAAATAATCTCTGCAGTGCACTGCATGTTATTATATTTATGTTTAGTTCACTTTCTTCAATTATTGTTGATGAATTAATACATCTTATCAGTCTAATTAAATTTTTTGAACATCTGTTTGAACTTTCAAGTAATTGCATTATCCATATGGCATTGAAGGAGTAGTGGGATTTTTTCTTTTCTCAGGAGTGGTATGATTTTTTTTTCTGTTAAAACTCTGTCCCTTGCTACTCAAGTAATTGCCACCAATTCCATAGAATGCCTATAATATTAATTTGACTATATTTGAACTCTTTTCACGCATAACTCATGACAATCGCATGACAATCGCAATTGGGAAACAAAATCTGTACAAAGCTTGAAGTGGGAAGCAAGGAGTAACAATATAATGGATCTTGCCACAGTATATGGCATGGCCACATCATTTTTTTTAAACCCAAGGTAATTCAATCAAACGTCATCTGCTAGCAGACGGTCAACATCAAAGTATTGCATACACAGTAAAGACACATGACACTACATACTAAATGTGCAGAAACTTTTTAAATTGGAAGGAATGAAGTGAATTTCTGGAGAAATAATTTATTCTGTGGCAAGACTTAGATATTCCTCAAAAATCCCTTGTTGTATGCTAAAGCCCAATTCTGCTACAACAAATAAAATTGGTATGTATGTCAGGAAAGTGAATGTACCAGTTTTGAAGCCACCCATGAATTGGACAAAAATGCCTGTGAATCTGGCCTATTTTACCCATTCCTATGACATTTTACAAAAATTTCTGTAAGGAAAACGAGAAAAATAGCCTATGTTTATATGAAATTTTTGAAAGTCACCTGTGAAACAAACATTTTTACGTGCAATTTTAGGAAAATCCTGCACAATATTCCAAATTGGTGATATGGGCTTGTGGCATTGTTATTGCCATTGATGGTAGAGGCTAAAAATCAGTTTTTTCATCATTGGTCATTGACTCTTATGGTCATTGTCTCATAGGTATACTAGTTAAAAGTAAGTATAATTTAGGTATTACAGGATACTTAACTAAATGTTATAAAATCATTAATTGGCAAAACTTACTCTCTGATTGTATTAATTTAGATTGATTTATTAAAATACTTTCAACCTTAATATGAAATAGGGACATGTTTACTAGCAAATTGCTGTTTGAAATTATCTACTCACTCATGATTTTGATTCTTAAAAGCCCTTTCAAGATTGAAAAATTACAACTTTCAATAGAATTTTGTAAGTTTCAAATTTGTATAATTTTTGTAAATTTAAATTTTTGCGGGTCCAAAATTGGTTTTTGTTGTAACCAGAAATATTAGTTGAAGCAACATTATCTAAATCTTAACTTTGGCAATCAGGCATAGGCAGCAGCAGGGCATTCCACCACAGGATCAGTCACCTACCCAAGCATAGGGCAGACAGACAAATTCACAGACACAAGCACTATTATCCACTAGACAACAACTACATCCTAGCCAGATCAGACAATCAAGCATCATAAAATAGCTAGAAAGTTCTTCAGCCATCAGTCAGACAACAAACATCTCCAACATTCATTTTAAACACCTAGGCTTGCATGGTATCACCACTATCAATAATATAGCCAACTTTTCATATGCTCACTGCATCATATCAATGTGGAAAACTGGCAAAATCATAACCCTCCTGAAACCAAACAAACCACCCATTGAAGCAGCTTTCTACAGGCCCATTAGACTCCTCTTCACACCATCCAAAGTTATGGAGCGCCTCACATTCCCCTCATCCACATGACATGGTTACAGAGCTCATCACTCCACCACCACACACTCACTTCACACAACATATACAAGATGGCATTAACTCCAAGCATCCCCTGCACCACACACTCCTGATTACAATCAACATTAGCAAAGCTTTTGATGCCATCTTGCACCTCCAACTAACAGACAAAATCTACAATACACACTACATAACAACGCCATACACTGGCTTGCCAACTACTTAACAGGAAGACAGTTGTTTTATACACTACAATGGCAAGTCATCACACACAGAAAACATACTGAATGGGGTACCTCAAAATTCAGTCCTTTCACCAATCATTTTTCAATCTTTACATGCATGCCATTCCAGCTCCACCAGAGGACAATTGCATTTCATCCTATGCAGACAACATCACAATTACATCAACACACCAATGCAAACACTTGCTCCACAAAAGTACAACCTTACATCACACTACTAGAGGGCTGGCTATCACACAACAGAGTCAGACTCAAAGTAGCCCCCACTAAACCAACAAGGCAACAAGCATACTACTAACAAACCACACAAAGTATCAACACAGACCCAGTCACACTTAACAACACTATCATACCACACATGCATGAAACCAAGATTCTAAGTGTTTTTCAGGCCACACATGCAGAACACCAAAACAAAATGCAGACCTAGGCTAAATACACTTAATAGCCCTCACAGGAACAACATTGCAACAGAACAGAGAAACCCTCTTTGAGGGTTTCTCTGTTCTGTCTTATCTTGCTCAATCTGGCATTAGCAAGATAATCTGGCATGAGCAAGATAATCTGGCATGGGCAAGATAATCTGGCATGGGCAAGATAATCTGGCATGGGCAAGATAATCTGGCATGGGCAAGATAATCTGGCATGGGCAAGACAATCTGGCATAGGCATGACAATCTGGCATAGGCATGACAATCTGGCATAGGCATGACAATTTGGCATTGGCATGTCGATCTGGCATAGGCAAGACAATCTGGCATAGGCAAGACAATCTGGCATAGGCAATACAATCTGGCATAGGCAATACAATCTGGCATAGGCAATACAATCTGGCATAGGCAATACAATCTGGCATAGGTAATACAATCTGGCATAGGCAATACAATCTGGCATAGGCAATACAATCTGGCATAGGCAAGACAATCTGGCATAGGCATGACAATCTGGCATAGGCATGACAATCTGGCATAGGTAAGACAATCTGGCATAGGCATGACATGCTGGCATAGCAAGGGCTCACAGCTCTGTCCCAATAAGATTTTGGATCCGAAAGTGTACCCTCACTGAAACTAAGCATGCTTAGTAATTGCTTATATTCAACCAGTTGTTTAGGCATGCTAAGCACATTGGTTGTAACATGGGTGAACAGGATCCTGAATTCTTTTTGCAAATTGATTTCTTTCCAATGCTGTAACCCAAATTAGCTGAAGTTTCACTTTGCATATTATTTGGTTGTAAAAAGAAGCCATTTAAGCTTTGGTTACTGGAAATGTATGTTACTGGCTATTTGTTGGAAAAAAATTGTAGATCAGTTTAATTCTTTTCAAAGTTTTGTGTTTCTAAACATATATTTTATAATACTATCTGTTTTCCAGGTTTTTATTGTTAGAAAATTGTTTGGTTTTATAATTGGTTTGAAAACAGCAGGTAAAATAAATTTTCAGATGCTTTATTCATGCCACATTTTGGTTTGGGTCGAAGTGGGAGTTCTTTGAGTTGTTTATAGAGCCCCTTGGCACCCTCTACCATGGGTGATCAACAGAAGGCAGCAATATGTGGCTCTGGTCCTCCATCAAGTCTGCCAAAATGGCTAATAAAAACCCATGCTAGGTAAGTTTTTGTTCTGTTTTGTTTTGTGTGACAAGCATAAACTTATTCATGGTAAACTAATAGAAATGATGTGGGTCTCCCGAGAGGGTAATTTCTAATTCCAGTCTGAAATCTTCTAACCATTATCAGTCTAGAGTCTTGATCTTTTTCTGACCATTATCATGGTTAAGGGGACCATTTTGGTAGAAAATTGAAGATTTGGGCTTTTTTATTTTTCTTAGCTTATTTTGTAGCTGCTTAATAAGTGCATCTAATGCAGCAAACCACATGTATGTGTGTGCTCTATTTTTTTAGAATTTTTTAAAATATGTAAATTGAAAATTTTTAAACAATATGTACAAAGATTTTTTAAAATTAAACCCATATTTATAGATGATTATGCTTGTTAATGGCAAAGTGTTTGCATTTGTTAGAAAGCTACCAACAAGATGCGTTCAACAAAGCTACTACCATTTATGTACATGCAATAGTTCTTGTGCAAGGCTGTTTCAAACTTTTATAAAATGACCATTTTAATTCAATATTTTCAATATATAGTTTCATTTAAAAATAGAATTTATAGTTCATAATTTGCGTTGTTTGCACTCGTTTGAAAGCTACAAACAAGACACGTTCAACAAAGCTACTACTATGGATGCACATGCAATAATTTTTGTATAATGGAGTAGTAAAGTTATAAAAATGATGTAGCTTTTACACCTCCCTCCTATACCTATAGGTGTGATGAGATGATGTAGCTTTTACACCTCCCTCCTATACCTATAGGTGTGATGAGATGATGTAGCTTTTACACCTCTCTCTCACACCCATAGGTGTGATGAGATGATGTAGCTTTTACACCCCTTGTCTCACACCCATAGGTATGATGCGGATGATGTAGCTTTTACACCTCCATCTGAAGACGGCTCTCATTTCTTCTCATTGCACGTGGCTGTGCCAGATGAATCAAGCCATGCCTCTCCTCTCCACAAGTCAACATATGATCAAATCAATGAGGAATTGGGATATGCTGAGGTATGTTCATGCTTGGCCAGGCTCACATATGTTGGGGCATTTCTGGTAATTGGGTGGCATGAGCATCTAATTGAGAACTAACAATGGCTTTCATTCTTCAAACATCATTTCAGGCTGAAATTTTACTTTTTCTCCATTTACCAATGGCTTTAAATGTTTATTGTTCCTGAATGCACTCATAACTTTCTACCAAGTTGATAACATTAAGATTTATCTTGCATCACACAAATCAATCTCATCATATCCCATTTTTCTCCTGTGGCTAAGTCTTTACTTGTCATACATATTTTTGAGAACAATTGCAAATACCTCAGGTCCATAGAATGGCCAGTCCACAATTACCAAGTATTGCAAATTTGCATATTAACTGAGCAGCAGCTCATGAAATTTGAAAATAAAAGCAACAAAGAACTCTTTCTTTTACTACCATGATCACCTCAATGTTTTATTTTCAAATATCATCATTTTAGTTTGTACTACTTTCCTTTTACCCTACATAAATTTCTTACTTTCATTATTACTTTCATATTTGTTTTGCGGCTTATGTGATTTTCTGGCAGGCTTAATATAACAGAAAACGCTTTACAATGGCTGTAGATAGGCATGTTGTAAATAGAAGGATTCCCTGTAAGAGCATCCATGAATAACTTAAAATTTATGTCTTTATATAAGATCAAGAAATTCAAGAAGACAGAATAAAGAAGTAATGAACTGTTCCCATGAAATGGGTCATCTCATTTCTACCAGATTATATTTGGTGCCATGAAATATATTATTGAGTTTCCACTGATGTTTGAAATGTGCATGAAATTTGTTTTCTCTAAATTATGAGATTTAAAACTTTTATCATCACATAAGTTGTGACGATGTGGGAGATAGCAGGACTGAGGAGAACTGTTCTTGAGAAATGAAATTGTATCAGGCTTGCCAGCAATCTAATTATATGCCAGCTCAGGATTCAATGGGTCAATAAGAACTTGTGTAGCCGTGTATCAACTTTTTTTTACCATCAATCAGATACTGAATACATTATTCTTTTGCAGCTTCCCAATAGTTCCCTTGGTGGACGGCGCCTGAGTGTGGGTGGCAGAGTTAGTTCACCGCGAAGAACAAGTGGCTTATGCCTTAGCACTGAGCTTCTGAGGGACTCTCAAGACCAGCGTATTGAAAACCTCACATCTGAAGACCAGCATCGGTACCAAGTCAAGCCCCTCTTGGTGATCCCTCGCATCTTTTCCCAGGACTCAGGCAAATGTTTGCCTGATAGCCAGAATCAAAACACTCAAAACCAACTATTGCAATCCCACAAGGAGCAGAATACTGAAAACGAACGAGCACCATCCGAATCCAGCCTAGGTTCTCCTCACGCACATAGATCCCCTGTAGTTTCGCGAGGCGCATCTCCATCTCGTGAGCTTAAAGCTGAAGATACAAGTTACAGCGCCGGCATTCTTGAAAGTGTACGCAATCTCTTCTATAATAAATCTAGCTCTGAGATTCAGAGCAGGCTTGGAATTTCTCCTCAGAATAATCGGAAAATATCATGTCCCCAGTTTAGCGGGCAGGTTCCTGATGAGGTGGCACGTGAAGAAACGCAGTATATGAGCACGCAAGGATTGGTAGTAGAACGCAGGATGCCTTCTTACAACTCTTTCTTCTACCGCCCTGGCGATGCTGGAAGTCAGGTGGCTAAGGCTGACAGCAATGTTCAGGCAAGCGTGCCCCAAGCGTCTGGTGGCGTTCCTGTGCAGCCGTCAAATACAGCGGCTACACAGCTGCAAATGGCTGCTGCTGAGGTTGCAGCTGCTCCCTCTGTGTCTGCAAAGCCCCGAAGGCCTAAACCATCACAGCTCAGAGAAATGAATTTCTGGGCACCCACGTCTATGTGAACTGCTGGTTCAGTCTCGCATGACAACTGAATAAAACTGGCTTCATAATGAGCAAAAACGGATGCGTATTCTATCACTACGCGATTCCGTAAAATTTTACAATGCTCAATTGTTGTTACAAAGTTTCATTTTGTTGTGTACTGGGTATTGTTCTCAGTCGTAGCAAGGTGCCAACTCGGTTGTCTATGCATTCTTGGAATTTTTTTTACCCTTCTGCGTATCAAGTTCTGACGAGGCATATATATCGCCTTTACATTGTCTGTAAAATATTTCGTAATATGTCTGTGTAAATTACGTCCCGAGTGTCAGATGTATTCAGGTATATTATTCAGGTGATGACCTTCATTTAGTTGTAAAACTTTTTGGGACCATCGTTTTTGGTTCCTGGCTTCTTGGTGGCTTTAGGTTTCGTTCGTTTACCATATTAGCATTTTTGCTCCGGGTAAGTGGATTATGTGACTTGAATTACTTTTTTCAATTTGTTGTCAAATGTCATCGATACAACTACCTAGCAATAATCTCTAATTATACATCCTGAAATCGTCAACATTTCAATACAAGTTTATTCTAAAGCTACAGAGCAAGCCCTACATAAATCTGTTCAAATTTGACGTAGATTTTAAGTGAAAAAAATTAGTGTACTTGATGGGACCTTATAATTATAAGTCGCTTCAATGTCAAAACAAAAATTTAATATTACTTGTAAAAATCGCATAGTATATTGAGCTATTGTTTCTTTAAGTTGAGCAGTAAATTGACAAGTCGTTCAGATTGTTAGAAAATGTTTCCATCCCATTTGCGGTACATTACTTCACTACTCATCCCTTTGCCTACGGTGTAAAATACAATGTACAGTAATCTACCATATATATTGAAATGTAATATCCTCAAAAGCAAATACCATTCCTTGCAATATTGAATCATGTGTGCCATTATCCCATTTCCTGTTAACGATAGTAAACACTAATGTGTTCATCGTATTGAATTCTGATCACTGTGCCACATGCTACGTCAACGAACATCGCCATAATTATAGCAGTCGTTACTCACTAACAAATGTTTGTTAAGAGTCCAAATGTTATCTCCAATCGAAGCTTCCTAATGAATGTACAGCGCTAACCATTTCTATCATCGCAAATGTTGATGCAAGAGCACGCACGATGATAACTATACACAACTTCCTAGGCACTTTGACTGCAAGATATTAGTGAAGCGATTGAAGGTATTAATATTGTCATACGCAGAGATTACTACAATTCAACTTCGTGAAGACTCGACCAATTAAATTTGCAGGATATTGGTAAGATTGGTTGAAAGTATATCACATCTTGATGCAAGTTTTCTTGAAGAAAGAGCTTGATTCATATTAACAATTTTATTATGGTTGTTCTTTTTAAGGTTTGCATGCTCTGACGCCCTTCTTTGTTCTCTAAATTGGAAGAACCAAGAGAAAACTGTTACTAAAAATAGCGCTCAAATCTTTAACTAAACCTGCATCAATCATTTTATAAACTGAACACAACAAAATTTTCCCAGCCACGTGCAGTTCATGGAGCTCGCTGGTACCTACGAAGCAAGACATGATGCTAACGAACTTCCTTGAACTGGAGAAAGGGCTCGATGACGAGATATATCATTCACACAGAATCAGTCATGTCGAACACAAAATAACGAATTGCAACAATTGACGTAGAAGTGGCAAGTTCATCAAGAACCAGTTATGTAACAATGGTAAAATAACGACGTTCATCTAATGAATATGCGTGTGAACGAAGGCTCAATAATACCTATTCCGGGCGCTCAATGCCCGAGCGCGTGCTGCACTAGAATTCATCATACAATTTCACGGCCGCAAATTCAAAATGACTAATGCCTCAAGCAAAGTGAACATCTGTGATTTAGGTTTACAAAAGCATAAATTTAACACCGGGAGGGCTTGAGCGAAATTGAGCGCCAACAAAGAATAAATACGAAGCAGCTATTGGCTCTTCATGGACACGAGCTTGCGGTTTCGTGCTCTGTTTTCGTTGCGGGCGTGAGTGTATTCGAACCACAAGATGTTCGGGATAAGCGAAGTGTCTCGTATCATCAGCAGTTCGCAGATGGACCTGAAAAATATAGTTTGCTAAACAATTTGTACCTGACAATTCATGTACATGGTAATTCATTTGTCTCTTGACTAGTTTATGTCAATGACAATTCAATTTTCTTCTGCCAATAGTTCATGTCATCGGCAATTCAATTTTCTTCTGCCAATAGTACCATGTCAACGAATTCATTCGTCTCCTCACATTAGTTCATGTCAACGAATTCATTTGTCTCCTAACAATAGTTCATGTCAACGAATTCATTTGTCTCCTTACAATAGTTAGTGTCAACGAATTCATTTGTCTCCTGACAATAGTTAGTGTCAACAAATTCATTTGTCTCCAAACAATAGTTCGTGTCAACAAATTCATTTGTCTCCAAACAATAGTTCGTGTCAACATTTGTCTTCTAACAATATTCATTTGTCTCCTAACAATAGTTCGTGTCAACGAATTCATTTGTCTCCAAACAATAGTTCGTGTCAACAAATTCATTTGTCTCCTGCCAATAGTTAGTGTCAACGAATTCATTTCTCTCCTAACAATACTGAACAGTTACAAATATACAAGAGCAAACATCTTGTTTACTGGTAGAGATGAAATAAGGCATTAAATTTTGTTCTTAAGCCTGTCTCACCACGAGGCTATTTGAGGGAAGAGCGGCGTGAGGTGGACATGCACGATGAAGAACCAGCCAACGCCAAGGACTGCCCCCAGGACTGAGCCAACAATCACTTGAGCCCATGAGTGATACAGCAAATAAACTCTGCTCACATAACTTACAATAAGACAAATATATATTTATATAATGTATACATTAACTAAAATATATATATATATATTTAGGTAGTCTTATACTCGTGATGTTGATCCTTTTTTATACTGCACTAATACAACTGACTTTAGATGCAAGTTGGACAATATATGCGCCATTACCATGAAAATGATTAATAAACACGTGTACAGTAGAATGTTGTGCAGTACATACAGTACATTACATTGACCGTCAAATTTTTTACTGTGATAAACATTTTACTTCAAGAAAACTTGCATCAAGATGTGATATACTTTCAACCAAACAACAATTAATAATGAGTGTGAGCTTGTTTATACTCGTATATATTGATAAAGGATTATAACGTGACTGAATAGTAAACCCTTGGGGCTAACAGTATCTATATATGGTACATGCTGTTAGAAAGAATGTGATTAATTCAGTTGAATTTACTAAAAAGAAGACAAACAATTGAATTTTTAATACAGGGTGTGGTAGAAAGCATGTAGATAATCTTTGTAGCAATACATTTCACTAAACTTACATTCCGCACAAAACATCATCATAGGTATCTTTTATACAAGTAATTGTGTAGAAATGCAGTGATTAATCCCACTGACCATTCAACTTCTTTTACTTGCATTTATATATGAGTGAAGGATTCTAAGTGCAATCACTATTCCAAACCTAAATTTTGTAAAAATCTTATATTAATTTATATTATACAATTGGATATTTCTCTTCATCTTGGAAATATATATATATGGAGTACAGGAGTTCGCAAAATAAGGGGAACGCCTAAGAAATCCGCAAAATATATTTTAGTATGTTGTAGGTCTACATTTTGCAGTAATTACAGCCTCAATTTTCCGAGGTATTTATTCATAGAAATTGTGAATGGTTTCCAAAGGAATTTTAGCCAATTCTTCAGTTAAAACTACCTCCAGCTTTTCAAGACGATGGCGGCGAGAATCGACTCCTGATTTGCATCCCTAAAATTGACCATAAATGCTCGATAATATTCAGTTCTGGTGATTCAAGGGGCCAAATAAGACGCTCAGCTGCATTAGAATGTTTCTCGTGCCATTTTTAAACAGGTTTTTACATCACTCTAAACACTGTGATGCATTTGTATTTAAAACCAGAGGTTTTCAAATTGTAGCTCTTCCATAGAATCGAGATTGGTGCAGCTTTCGCGGACAGTCTATAGAAACTGGAATCTGTAGGTGTCTATTGAGGTCTGCAGTAATTTTACACAGCCGTGAACTTTCGATTGTTCATCACAACATGATTTAGGTACTACCAACGGTCTCTCTCTNGCCTTCTTACGGTGTGGAGATCCCTTCTGAAGAGCATTAGAGCACATCTTCATCTCTATTTTCATCTTCATCTCTACATAAATTTACATCTTATGCATCTATTTACATCTTATTTATTTACATCTTATTTATTTACATCATTTACATCTTATGCATCTATTTACATCTTCATCTCTACATAAATTGAAGAAGGAAAATTTTGTTCAAACCCCTGGGAGAGCTGCCTTCTTACAGTATGGAGATCCCTTCTGAAGAGCATCAGAGCAAAGCAGCCAACGAGCATGCCAACGGGGAAGAGGCTGACAATGGCCAGTAGCTTGCCGAATGCATCACCTTGTTAAAAAAATTAATTCAATAACATTACATGAGGTTTTATCACTACATACATTATTCTAGAGGGGCTGAGAAGAATTATCTTAAATATTCACAATTAATAACAATAACAACAATTATTAATAACAATATTATTAAATAACCACAATTATTGTGCAATTCAAGACTTTAATATTCTTAATATTGTCTCTTTTAAATTAGAAAGATATTAATCATGGCACAGTATTATTGGTATTAATGGTAAAAAGTATTTATGGGTTAAAAGAATGAAACTGGATCTTGCATGTAATTTTCAGCTTATATTAGGGTATACTAGGCAAGTGACACAGCTGGATTAAAATTTAATATATACACAAATCATTATTCAAAGATTTCAAACCCAACCCCAATAATGGCCAATATTGCAACATGAGTAAACAAAATTAAAACAACAAACTTCTCACAGTAATCTTATACCCACAGAATCACATAATTTGATTTAAGGTGAATTTCAGCTAAATTCATAATCGATTCAATCAATATATATGCTGCACAGGGGCAATTGAATATCAACATTTGCACTGCACAAAGTACTGCAGTACTTTGGCCTCGTGACAACTTGCTACACAGAAAGGTAAAAATTTCTCAAGAAGGCATAGACAGCTATGTTGGCACCTCGCGACAACAGATGCAAGAAATTACACATGAAAAATATCTATTTTGATCTACTTTGTACTTTCTTAGCCATCACAGGATTTTGATCAGGATACTCCACAAATGTAAGAGAAAATGGTTTCCATCTAATATCATCTCCAGACATCTGAAAGCAAAATTCATTATTCATTATGAAAATTAATTAATCTTTTATAAACACAAATGATTATTTCTCAGTTCTTGCAATAATAATACTGATGTTAGTGATGTAGCAGACCATTATTGCATTATCTATAAATACAGCTTCTTTATAAGTATAAAAATATAAGAGTTAGACTCACTAGACTGTATCAGACTTATTAATTTAAAAAAATTAGGTCAGAACTAGGAGCTCAAGTGAAATGGCACAGACTTGGTTATTCAACTTATTTTTTATAGCTGCACAGTACACTTATACTACTAGGCTTCTAGTACATGGAAACATACACAAAGTGACTCTGACTGTCAGTGGGTAGGCCTAAGTGGCTAAGCAAAGCTGAGCTGAGACTGTTTAGACTCGTCCTCTTTGAGAGAGGCCAAGGGCAAGACCTATGAGCTATGACTATGAGTAGACCAGCTAGCCTGTGGCATCATGATTCCTGAACATTCCTAGATAGGCTAGGTACTACCATACTACGGTAGTACGAGTCACTAGACTGTATCAGACTTATTAATTTAAAAAAATTAGGTCAGAACTAGGAGTAGGAGCTCAAGTGAAATGGCACAGAGCCCACACTCCACAGACTTGGTTATTCAACTTATTTTTTATAGCTGCACAGTACACTTATACTACTAGGCTTCTAGTACATGGAAACATACACGTCAAAGTGACAGGTGACTCAGACTGTCAGTGGGTAAGTGGCTAAGCGGAGTAAGCGCCTAAGCTGAGCTGTCAGAGCTGAGACTGTTTAGACTCTTCCTCTTTTAGAGAGGCCAAGGCCCAAGGGCAAGACCTATGAGCTATGAGTAGACCAGCTAGCCCATATGATAATATATGGCAATGGCATCATGATTCCTGAACATTCCTAGATAGGCTAGGTACTACTACCGTTATACCGTACTAGATACCATACCAGCATTGAGTTGAAAGATATTGAATACAATTTTGAACTAGATTAGTGAATTAAAATTAAACTAGCCTATTTTAGAAAAAAAAGTATTTGCTACTATAAACTATTAGTACTATATGCATAGAATGATAAAATATGAATAAAGTATACGGTATACTTTATGTATACCGCTCTCATAATAATTTAGTTTGAAGGGATATTCGAAAGGGAGACCAGAAAACGACGGAAATGTTAAGTAAGAAGAAAAAAAAATGTTAAGTGGAAAAAAAATGTTAAGTAGGAACAAAAAATGTTCAGTAGGAACAAAAATATACTGTATACCTATTATTATTAGTCAATTGACAGCAACATTGTATCAATATCGCGATTGGTACCTAAAATTGTTTTTGGAACATGTTAATTGAACTTCGAAGATCTAAAAACCCCAGCTTGACAAAAAAATCTTGAAATTAATTCAATTCCCTTGCTCCACACCTTGAAAAATTATCCGTTATTCAAAGACTCTTGCCGCCTTGCGTGCTATTCGTCAGCGCACACAAAACGCCACTTGACTCTTACAATGGTAACGGAGGACTGAGAGCCAGTCTGCACTCTGCCAGAGTCAGCAGGCGCTAGGCAGCTGTCAAAAATATAACAGTCGACATCAGGGCGTTATTGTTCTCGACCAAAAAGTCACATAATAATATACGTTTACAAATTACTTTTTAAAGACAACACTTCTAAAGAATCCAGTGTCTCCAATGTTACAGATGTACAATGAATTTCTCATTTTATTTTCGAATATTTAAGAAATTAATTTTTCAATTTTTTTATTATATAAAATTTCGTTTCAAAATTATTTGTTCTGTCAATTGATTTCTGCATTGCCTCCGACTTCACACAAGTGTGCAACATTTCAGATCAATTGGACAGGTAAAAGAAGTTTTTGTACTGATAATGGAGCTGAAAAATATTATCGAACTCCGATAAGTTTTCACTGCAGACAAAATGAATTTTTTGGCGTTTTCTTTGATTTAAATGCTTAGTTCATATGACAAGTTGCAACGAAACCGTCATTTCCTAATCTAAAGTAGAATTGACTTTGCATATAAATTAAAAAAATAACTCACAGTACATCTACCTATGAC
>NW_025937800.1:1855-14812 GCF_000764305.2 Hyalella azteca | reverse complement strand
TGTTTCAGTTTGCTTACAGTTATTTTTACACAGTTATTTTTATGTTTCACCTTCCCTACATGGATGTCTACTTTAATCTACCAATCTCAAAAATAATCCACATATATATACAAATAAAAGACATATTTTTTATGTATAGGTGGATAATTTTTTAGATTGGTAGATTAAAGTACACATTCATGTAGGGAAGGCAAAACATAAAAACAACTGTAACTTTTATTTACTGGATCTAACCCGTACTATTTCGGTTTGGTTAATTGCAATAAAGTTGCATTGATATGTTTTGAAAATGTTCATTAAATGTTTATGAGTAAATCCCAATATCAGAACAATAAATATTTAAAGATTTCCAATAATTTTGGCCATTGTAGCGGCGCTACATTTTACTGTAGCGGTAGCGGTAGCGCTCGCTACAATCTAGTGGGTGTAGCGGTAGCGGTAGCGCCGCTACATTTCAAAGTAGCGCTGCCCAGCTCTGGCATACTGGTGACATTTTACTTGCAATTTTTGGTTTAGAATAATAAACTGATAAAATATGAGCCATTAAAATATACGTTTAAAAATTAACACTTCTAAAAAATCCTGTGCCTCCAATGTAAAACATGTACAATGAATTTCTAATTTTAATTTCGAATATTAAAAATATTATTTTTTATTTATTTTAATACATAAAAGAAATTAAAATTGCAAAATTATTTAGTCTGTCAATTTATTCATGAATTGTCTCCGACTTTACGCAAGTCTGCAAAATTTCAGATAGATTAGACCATCCATGGAATAGACAGCTAGAAGTGGGTTAAATATCGATTATAAGATATGTAGCTGACAAAATTATTTTTTCAATTTTTTTAGTATTGAAATTTTTTTAACTTATTTATTTTGTCATTTGATTCATGCATTGTCTCCAACTTTACGCAAGTATGCAAAATTTCAGATCGATAGGATAAGTAGAAGTTTGTTAAATTTCGATGTTAAGATTTGTAGCAGACACACAGACAGACAGACAGACAGACAGACAACAAGAAGTGAAGTTAAAGAGAAGTGTTGTAAAAATGTAAACAAAGACTTTCATAACCTGCGATTCCAGTCTTAAATCAGTCTTTGTTTCAATATAAAAAACAGCATATGAAGGCAAATTTTTATCGAAAATTATTTGTGGAGAATAAATAACAACATATTTTAGATGATATACTAAAAACTATGTTCAGCCATAGCCACAATAATCGTGTTTTTGATGATTTTCTCCTAATATAGCATTAAAATATTGCCACTGAGGTAGGCCGCAAGCGTTTTATGCAACGAAAGATTATTGTTCAACCTTTATATTTGAAAATTATTTAGACAGAGTTTTCTGAAGTTTGCTCCAACATTGTTATCACTGGAGTTCCTCCTACATGACATCCAAAGAGTGACCTATAGCTCAAATTCATAACACCGTAGTAGGTATAAAGTATAATGCACATTGATCATTACTACGCAACTTCTTGATTTTGATTAATCCTGACTTCGTAAAGAAAATGACTTCGTCAATTTTGTCACCCCGAGAAACGGGAAAATTTGTTTCTTCTAAAGCTAGTAACGTCTCTATTGATAATACAGCAATTGAACTTCTAGCATCATATCTTGCTGATACCGTGGAGCAAACTGCATTGCAATCTGTAGGTAATGAGGTACGTTAGAATTAAACCTTCAATTACCCTTTTACTTATACGACTAAGTATGTCAGACAGACATAATTGTGCATCAGTAATTTATTTATTTTTATTTTTGCTAGTTCATAAGTTTCTATGATAAATATGCTATCAATATGAATAACTTTGATGTTCATACTGCATTACCTCAAGGCTCAAAGGCTCAATGAATCAGTTACCGTAGGAGTTTAGACTAGCCTACAACTGGCTACAAGGAATGGTTGTATTATCATAAATAAAAAATAATTTTAGTAATGTGAAAATAAATACAAACCTTATATAAGTTATTTTCCACAGAAGTGTTATTTTCCAGAATTTTCTGGTCTCACAAGCTCACAAATCATCAATTGTGTCTTCATTGTTGATGCCTTGAATTTCAACTTCTGGACTTGTGCAAATGAACCAAGGTACACTGTTACATGGAACAAAGTTGTAAGTATTAATTATCAAAAAATCATAAGTTAAAGTTGAAATGCAAACTTGGAACCTTTATTATGTTTCATTGTTTGATAAAATTTAGGTCACCCAATGAATGAGAAGAAGTTGATCTTTAAAGCAAGATCCCAACACACATGCCCTCAAACTTTTAAGCAATTTTGATATCTATCTCAATCTTGGGAATTTAAAAGATGCAACTCTCTGTAATGTGATCATGAAACTAAAGACTAATCTTATTCCTTATCAATGAAACCTGTTCAAAAATTACAGGAGGCCATCCCTTACTTTTAAAGGTTAAAATCTTTTTACATATTATTTACAATCAATGTTTAGTCTGACGAATTCTCTTGAAAATGAACTGTCTGTCAAATTTTTGTCATTCTTATAAATCTATACTAGTTACATTTAATGGATCAACTGTCAGTTTACATGTTAATCGCCATATTTTGAACACAGACAGGGTCGGGATACTTGGGCCTTATCCAAGCAATCAATCGAGCTCTGGCAAATGGACACGCAATGTACAACCCTAACTATTACGGACAACTTCAAGCTGAAGATTTGAAGGCTATGTTTAGATCAGATTCTGGAATTGAAATTCCTTTATTATCAGAAAGGCAGTCGGTTCTGCATGAAGTTTCTCAGGTGTTGATTGATAAGTTCAACTCTAGTTTCACTGAAATGCTGGAGAAAGCTGCAGGCGATGCTAGAAAACTGATGCAACTGGTCGTTGAAAACTTTCCCTGCTTCAAGGATGAAGCTGTTTATTGTGGCACCAAAGTGTCACTGTACAAGCGTGCTCAAATTCTGACGGCTGACTTAGACTTGGTATTTGCCATGAAAGGCATGCCACGTCTACAGAACATGGATACTCTCACCATGTTTGCTGATTACAGAGTTCCACAAGTCTTGCTGTACTTCGGTGTCCTTGTCTATTCAGCGTCCTTGTTGGAAAATGTCAAGGATAACTTGGTATTCGCCAATGGCAGCAACGAAGAAGTAAGACCAGCTTCATTATCCGTTTTTCTTAGCATATGAGCAGAATTAATGTCAGATAGATCAGGATATCCGTAAATATTTGAGATATTTTCGTTAAGATCAAACGAGATAAATATTCATTGAAATTCCGTATTGCAGGTGGAGATACGTGCGTGCAGCATCGAGGCTGTGGAGCGCCTGGTACAGTCTTGCCGACAGCAGCTGCAGGATCGAGGCTGGTCTAAAGCTCGAGCGTTATCCTCCGTGTCAAGCGTCCAAGTCGACTACTTACTGTGGGAATATAGGTTAGCAAATGCAGAGAAATTGGTCAAAATACCATACCACAAAACGCGCTGTATTTTCTACTAATGGCATCCGCCATATCTGAAATTTTCGCAGCCAGTGATCTAATTAAGCTTTCCGTCCAATGCGGAGAGAGCTTTCAAGTATTCATATTTTGTAAATGGTGATGTTTCGCCGTTTCAACATCGTACGAATAATAAATAAAAATAATTACAATGGGTATACATGTCGTTTTTATTTTGGAAACAAATCTCAAGCTTTAAAATAATTAACTGGTAGAGCTGCATAATATGTATGTTCAAAATATGATTGACTATGATTATGATGAATCGAATTAGATGGAGTGTCATATGCGGGAACTAGAGCGTAAATGCTAGTTATTGAAGTTGAAAGCAAGTCAATAAAGTTGTAGATCCCGACCGCGACATATCTCTTGTATAAAATAATCGTTCACCACGTGTTTCAAACGACCAGCTTCTTCTAGCTGGCGAGTGAAAATATATGTAAGCGTTTGCATCCTAGTGAGGTTAACAACGAACAAGTGAACAACAGAAGCGACGATAGATACACGCAGCAAGTCTAACAGGTTTCAATCGCCCGCATGCACATAACAGAAAAGGAATGCAAAGATACAACTAACAAGCTACACATATAAAAGCTTGACCCAAGTTATAATTCAGGTAGTTAAGTCAATCAGAATTCTTCCGTTATTATTGGTCAAGAAGTTGATACCCATAGTATAAACTAACAATGATTCGGAATAACTACTAATTCTCACGAATAGAGGGAATAAGAGTTATATTTGTTTTGAATGGAGTATGAAATATTTTGTTGTAAAATAATGAGAGAATACTGCATTTTAATTATCTATCTCAAGAATCATTATCATTGATGTTCCATCCGACAAATATGGCCAGGTGAATCTAGCTCAGTGAATAAAATAGAAGGTTGTTATCTCTCAGAATCTGCAATGATATGTATGAATTCATTTTAAATTTGCAAACGAATACGATTTCATGTATGACGCAGTAACTAAATAACCATTAATGAAGGTTAAGGGAGGCAAGGCTTTTTATGTCAAAAAGTTATTTCTAGCGTGGCGGATAAATATATTCTGGATTAAAGAAACAGAAATAAGCACAATTTTCTGCCATCATGCCTCATGTTGCACGCGGATATTAGGGTTATTCATTGGATCAAATATTGGGTCGAGATACACGTTGTCGTCCGCTGCACTCTTCCTCTTGACAAGGAGATACACGAGCAGCAAACACATGGCGAGGAGACAGAGCAGCACTAGACGGCGCTTCAGGCTAACGCGTGCTGTGCAGGCTCCTATTGGCTGATGATTCCTGAGGAAATAATTTCATGTTAACGCAAATCATATTGGCTTTGTTGTCGAATAAGCAACGTACTAAAGTTCCTCCACTAGTTTTTAACTTTCATGTGCAAGGAAATACGCAAGCAAAATTAGAAAAATAGACTAAGATAACTTTAGAGTACCAAGGAGTAGATTAATTCTATGTATTGCAAGAAGTTTCCAGAACTTGAGGAGGAAAGTCTTATTCCCATATTTAAAGGTAAAGTACAAAAATTAAAGTTTAAAAAGGTTTAGGATTTAAATATTTTAAAATCCGAGCCCCTGTTTTAAGGAGACCTTGACTATCCATAGAATAGGATTTAAACAAAAATTTGGATTTCAATATAAAATGAGTTTAATCAGGAATGAATATTCTTGGACTATAATGATTTTTATTCAAGATATTATTCACCTCCACCATCTACTGAACCAGACTTTAGCAGGTCGCCTGCCATATTTCATGTCATCAGGATCGGGTGTCGAGGTGTTGGCGGCAACCAATGTATTCTGCATGGATTTCTTGGGAGCAACAACTTCAGTGTAAGTGGTTAAAGATTCTTCTGTTTGGGTGCGATGGGCTGAAGTGGAATTCTCCATCACTGTCACAACGCCATCTGTCCAAGAAGCTCATTTGAAAATATACCTATGCCTTCTCTCCCTTTTCACAAGTTATATTTTTATGCAAATTTAGAAGCTAACTTGCATATTCTGCACAAAAAATATTGCAACAAAAACACAGGCCTTTGATTTATCCCGTAAAATAAAGAAATTAATATAAATTAGGGGAGTACATTCACTGTTTGTTAATGAATAAACTTGTTGAAACATGAAGAAAAAGTATTTTTATTTATAGTGGAAAATTCAGGAACAGTAATTACAAAAAGGGCTTGGTAGGCAAGTTTGAATATGGCCATAAGCAAGGCCTGCCATAGAAAGGTATGGTTTGAATTTGAGCCAAGGGTAGATTTGAGGACAAATATAAAAATAATGAATCGTGAAAATTGTCCGGACTCACCTTTTTGTTGAAGAGAGTAGAAATTCGAAATATTTTCTGCATTCTGAAAGGCGAAATGAAGTTATCATTAAGCCCATTAGATCAAATATACTTAGGTACTTTATATTATTATAAATTGTTTTAGACTGCTCAGAACAGGCTGCATCCAAATCATATTTGAAAATTATACCATAAATACATTTCTACAAAGATATGCTGTATGTTTCAAAATAAGAAAATAGAGGATAAATGAGTGCCTTGTCACATTGAGACTGAAGTAGGTACATAATAACACAATCGTCTTCAAGCTCACGTCTAAAGTGCCCATGGCTTTCCTGGACCAATGCCAAGAGGACAGAGCTTCTTTAAGTGCCAGTGCCACTGGCGAGGCCAACTGCTGAGCGGGGAACACGGGCGCCCTGCAGTGTGGGCACAGGAATCCTGCTGGTGCTGTGTGTGGCGGGTGAGATGAGCCCCATCTCTCCAGACATGACGAGTGGAATACATCTGAAATAATATCCTTAAAAAATAACATGTTCAAGCCATAAATGACTGCAGGTATGAAAACATGTAACAGAATTTACTCAAGTTTAAGCAGTTTAATGAGTCAGTCGAATTGTTTTGAAAATTAAATAATTATTAAAACTAGCTGGTAAATGTTACTGTGATGTTGGTCCAGTTAACTTGTAGCAATATTAGGAAATGAATTGTAACTTCAACAAGTTTAGAGATTCCATAATGAAAAATAGGTGTTACTGCAAGAATACCAGTAAAAACTGCAACATAGATTAATTTAGTCAACAATTTTTTGTTGAATACAGTTTTATTCTTCCTGCCTTGGCCATCAAAGTATTATTCATGAATAATCCAATTTCAAATAATTAAATTCCTGAAAAACATACCATAACAAACTAGTCTGATGCATGGCTGTCCATCTAATGGTGTGCGGCACAGAAGGCAGGTAGGGTCATACTGGCTGTCATTGAGCCACTGTAGATATGACTGGACAATGCACTGGAAAAATACCATCAAAGATTAGCATATCATTCTGTCAGATTCCAGTAATATAACCATGCAAATCATGAAATTAGAGTTCCATTAATAGAAACATTGAGACTCTTATGGGCTACTAAGAGGTTGATCAGTCAGGAGAACTGTTACAAGTTATCAATTTAATATCGAATCTGATGATCTTGAAAATTAATTGAAATATTCTCAAAAATTATCAAGAATACATAGAAGCTCTGAATAAAATCAGACACCTAATTTGCCCTTGTTAATTTGATGCCACATTCAACCCTTTGCTAGGATTGCAAACAGAGAAAAAGAAAAATAAGGCTAGTACAAGAAGTTTGAAGCAATTGTAACTTCTAAGAAATATTCATTCTTGAGTATTGTTGCTTTCAATTACCACATGATAACTACAGAGTGGTTGAATTAGTTATAGCTCAGTTCTGTTTTTTAAGTAATAGATATAGATTTGAAGAAAGCTGGTATGTAACACAAGTGCTGCAGCAACATTAGTGCTATTGACAGTTTGCTTTTTGTTTTAAAAAATATTGATAATTCTCAACTAGGTATTTGACTGAAAAGTTGCCTTTTTCTGTTTCTGGATGTTCTTGAAAAATATCAAGGCTATAGAAATAAACAGAGCCTACTTCTTTTCTGGTATGGAGTTTTCCTATTAATTACAGAAATTTTGCAACCCTAATGTGACCTATGGCAAAGTCTTAATTTTTTCTTAAATATCACAGCTCTATTATCATATAATTTATAGGTAGGAAATCTCATGGCTCTAATGTCATGTATTTTTGTTTGATTGAAAAAATCAAAGTTTGCACATAGCAAACATGTCTTTTCATAAAATCGTCAACTTTCGCAATCCACAGTACTCCAACGCTTCCACCAAAATATCCTACAGAATGTAATGATAATAAGTCAACCCAAAATGTATGGTTGAAGATCGCATAGTTGCCGTCATGTCAGAGCTGTCAGACTGCATTATCATGCGTTCAGTTGCCACTAAAGTTAAGACAAATTTTACTGTTGAAGTTTGACTGTTTTTAGGGTAAATTAGAGATTTAGGGTAACATGTGTTCCAGACTGTAAAGCGTGGCACAACATAGGTCAACGACGCTGATTTCATGCACCAAAGATGTCGAGGTGGATGGCACTGGACGCCGGTCACCAATTATGCTTCTCCATAAATCGTGATTTACGATCAATATGGCCAATGTGCCATGTTGATCTACACTATGATTGGAACTATGTGTCATAGCACATAGTTACGATGGCTGTGAGAGCTACATTTGAGCACCAAAGCATACGCGCTCATGGCCACCTAAACTACGCGCTGTAGTGCGCAGTTCTGACGACTGAGAGAGTATATTTGAGCACCCAGGAATACGTGCTCAGAGTCACCAGAACTACGCATTGTAGCACTCAGTGCCACCAGAACCATGCGCTGTAACACTCAGTTCTGATGGCTGAAAGTGTATATTTGATCACCCAAGCATATGCGCTCAGAGCCACAGGAACTACGCGCTGGAGCGCACAGTTCCGATGGCTGTGAGAGTGTATATTTGAGCACCCAAGCACACACGCTCAGAGCTACCTAAACTAATTGATGT
Source organism: Hyalella azteca (assembly GCF_000764305.2). Classification (NCBI taxonomy): domain Eukaryota; kingdom Metazoa; phylum Arthropoda; class Malacostraca; order Amphipoda; family Hyalellidae; genus Hyalella; species Hyalella azteca. The sequence continues at coordinate 6,418 of NW_025937800.1, read as the reverse complement.
AGCGTTGAAGAGGAGCATACTGCTCCTCTTGCTTAATCTTAGATTATTAGGTTCCTTCTTTTCATTCCTGGCACTTCGGTGTATTGCTTACTTTAGGTTATGCTTCCTAATATGGTTTGCTCTTTCCATTTAATTTTGGGCTTTTGTGACTGTTATTATTAATGAATGTTTCCTTCCCTTGTATTTGTATCAGGTGTTGTTCTCCATCAATAATTCACTATTTAGAGCATGCAACTTCATTCGCTTTCACCTTATCATCATGTTTGAAGTGTAGCATGCACTATTAAGAGTCTCGCTTCAGTTTAGTAAGCACACAACTAATCACGCTTAGTGATCCTTGTCTGCACCTAATTGCTTGCCTCACCTGCACCCATTGCCTGAAAATCATTTAACCCTGTAAGTCATTGTCAACCCATTCCTGCTTGCTGAGCAACATAGCTGCTCCCTAAGGGTGAGTTGCTAAGACTTGATCAACTCGAGAATAATAGTATACCTTTCCTTTTTAATCTCATGCACTTAATTTACTGCAATAAAGCTTGTGTATTACTTTGTTACCTGTTTAATGTTACCTTGTTCCTGTTTTAAATTGCTTTATTCACTTTGCTGCTGTTACATTGAATTTGAATCATTACAGCTATTAGATCTCATATCAAGTGTTTGCCTTACCATACTGTACTTTCTTTTCTTTTCTTGCTATGTTGCTTGGACATTTGTCCTGTGTTGTTGCTGATTTATGCGTTATTGCTTGTTTTAATCCAAACCAAAGTACTCCTGATTTGAGGAATACATCCCCTTTAACTGCCCTTAAAGAACATAGACTCTAGTCCTGTTATTTTGTTAACTTGATAGGAGCAGTCAGTGTGGGACCCAGCTGGCACGCTGTTGAGGAGACCTGGAGCCCAGACTTGCGCAGTCCTGAATCTTCTCATCTTCCAAACTGCAGCTCCTTGAAGATCACCTTGCTGAAGCTCATTGTTTAAATGTCAACCTAGGCTTTGTTATCATTACTTATCTGAGCTAGCTGCATATTAGTCCTGTTCATGAGCAAGTCTTAAACTATTTCATTTGGATACACTTGTTTTAAACTCCTATTTGCAAGTAAATACAAATACCTGCCTAATGTTAACTTTTAAGTACAATGGCACTTAGTCTTTCAGACCACCAGTGATTTAGTTAACCAGTTGTGCAACCAACAAGTGATGTGATTGTAGTGATTAAATTATTGGCAGATAGTGTTAGTAGATGACTCATTTCCATTTCTTATTGTGCTCTCCTTTCCAGGACTTTTATTTGTCTCCATGCCAATCAAGACTTCTAGGCGATTGCTTATTTTACAGTAATTTTGATTCCCTTGTGTCACAGGTTAGGATGTTCTGTTTAATATTATTGTTTACCACAAAGTTGGACCATATTGTAAAATTCGGCTCTTGAACGGAATACTACAGTCACCTCTCTGGGATTTTCCTCTGGAGGGTGGCTGCCTAGCTTATCCTGTGAATATATTTGGTGCCCTAGGGTTTATCCTGTACCAATGGCCCTTGGCTTTGTTCTTAGCTTAAGTATAGTGTTGTTTGGGAATGACCTGTGTTTCATTGCCCCAAATTTGTTCTCAGGGTTGGAGGTAGGCTTAGCTAGGTATTGTACCTTAGGGTGATTGAGCTAATCTTCACATAGTTTTTGTGAACCCCTGTTGACCAGACCACAACAGCATGCAGTTCTGATGGTTCTGAGTGCATATATTTCTGTGCTTATGTTGAGAGCGCCTCATGGCACTGACGATGGATAACAAAGCAGCTCGTTATCATTTCAATAAACAGACTATATAATTAGTCTTGCCACCTGAACTACATGCCATAGCACGTACCAAACCAAACCCAGGTCACCAAACCCAGGTCACCAAACCCAACCCAAGGCAACCCAAACCAAGCAAACCAAATTCAACCTCACCCAACTCATCCTGACTGAATTCAACCCAACCTAACTGAACACAACCAAACCTAACTGAACCCAACCCAATCCAACCAAAACCAATTCAACCCAACCCAATTTATCCTAACCAACTTTAGGCCAACTCAATTCAACCCAACCAAATTCAACCATACCCAGCTCAATTCAACCCAACCCAATTCAATCCAACATAATTTAATTCAACCTAATTCAATTCAACCCAAATCAAATCATTCCAGCACAATTCAAGCCAACCTAATTCAGTAAAATTGAATAGAGTGAATTAGAACGTATTAGAATGCATAAAGTTTTCATTTGATTACACTAGATTTCATTACAATGCACTAGAATGCATTAAATTGAATTAGGGTACATTAGATTTTATTAGGTTACATTAGATGCATTACATTGCATTAGGTTACATTGTAGTTACATTAGATTGCGTTAGATTGAATAAATTGTAGGTTACATTAGATTGCATTAGGTTACATTACAATTACATTACAATTGTGTTAGAATGAAACAGATGGTGTTAGAATACAATAGGTTGCATCAGAATGTAACAGATTGCAATAAATCACATTAAAATGCAATAGATTGTGTAATCCTGTTACATTGCGTTAGTATGCAATAGATCGCGTTACAGCACGTTATAACGCAATAAATTGCGTTACAGCGCGTTATAATGCAATAAATTGCGTTAGAACATGATTGATTGCTTTAGAATGCAGTAGATAGCAATTGAAATAGAATGCAATAGATCGCCTTAGAATGCAATAGATTGCCTTAGAACGCAATCACAACTCAAAGAAATGGAATCATGACTGGCAAATCAATAAAAACCAAGGCAGCAAGGCTCAAACAATCAAGTTGTGGCTCACCAAGTAGATATATTCCATGCCTGCCATACTATTAACTTGTCCATGAAAGGGTTAATAGATTGCACAGTAAAAATTTTCTCAGAAAAAAAAACAATTAGAAAAAAATGAACTTTACTATTTCAAAATATTTAGGATAAACTTCAAAAAACTTACTTGAGAATGATCAGCAACAATGCAATGTTCACAAACATTTACTCTGTGCTCAAAACAAAACTGATTAGTGACCTTTTTCTTCTGGCATTTGCATAAGCCCATCTCACTCTCATAAGGATTAAGGGGCAATTCGGGCAAATTTTACAATCACACAATGTAAGAATTGAAATTAGGGCTATAAAAATTAGAAAACTACTCTCATTCAGCTGTGCGCGTCCATGCCGAGCAGTGCAATGTTCCGGTGTCTGATTGTGATTTCAGAGTTCTAGCTTACACGACCGGTGTTACTGACCTACGGATTTTAGAATCCTTGTTCATTTTTAAACAGAAACCTGGTTTAAATGCAGCCTTCAGCTCCTATCCCCTTGAAATTGTAAATAGATAGGCCTGTCTCCTTATGTGTATTTGTTTTTATTTTGTCAATTTATGTTTTTATCTTTGATGTGAATTTAGTTTTCTAAATTTCTAATTGATTATGATTTTCTTATAGGTTTTGAACTGACGATGCCACGATAGAGCTGGACTCCAAAACGTTTTCATTCTTAAGAAATGGTTAATATTCTGGCTGTTTTCTTTGCTTTTAAATTCCTGGTAAACTTGCGACTTAAGCAATCTAGTAATTTTTATGGTTTAATTCTCTATTATGCAAATCAAAATTGTCTATTAAAAATTGTGTATTTGAACATATATGGTAACATGTTCCCCTCGTTGTTTGTCACTTCTGTCTGAAAATTCTGATCAGAGCAGACTAATCAGTCACTTCCAAATTTCCAATATTCCATGTTTCCATCAGCTCCCCCAAATTCATCATTAATCATAATGTTATCATTGTCATGTGGCTCATGCCTATCGGGCTATTGCCCCTATGGTATAAAACTTTGTTCAACTGCAGAGTACAGAGGAGTAAAGAGGGAGTTAACTGAGTAAAGACTAAAGTATTGCTACTAGTAGAAACTAGAAAGTAGAGCATTGGAATATTACTGGGTCGACAGCTCATAGCTACTCTAGAAATGAGAAAAATATTGATAAATCTCAATTATTTGACCGTGATGTTTACTAGTCATAACATAAAATCTTTAGCCTTTAGGCAGCTAGGCATCCTAGGCTCACTGATCGACTGACGCTTCTTCTTCTTCTTCTTCTTTTCAAGGTGTCCACGTTGGGTGGACTGAAAGCCACAGGACAGCCACAAGGATGACCATGGTGCCAATCCATAGGTTATTCAAAAGAACCTGTTCTTATGTCATTTTGAACCGATCAACACTTCTTTATGGACCGATCGTACTAAAACACACCTTCACCAGCAAAAGCTTTCACACTTCTGAAGAAGGTGAGCTGACAGCTACACTGGCCGTGGGTGGACCTAATTTGAATTTGAATGCATGCATCGATTCAAAATCCTATAGACTGTAATAGACATAGTATACAAGTCATAGAGCCTAAATTTTTAATATCTATAAAAAAATGTACGTTTCTGCATGTATTATAATGCTGTTAACATTAGCAAACTTTGAATTATCTCTGATGCAAGAAATACTTGCTTAAATCATTTTATTTTCAATATAAGCGACTGGATGCAACA
>NW_025937800.1:0-969 GCF_000764305.2 Hyalella azteca | reverse complement strand
GATGTTGTAGGACGATATTTGTGGGAGGAGATAGATTTTCTATAGTAACCGTTATTTTTCCGTTTTCTATGAATATCACGTTTTCTATCAATTTTTTCGAAAAATTCATAGAAGTAAAATGTTTTTATTTTTACATTTTACGTTTGAATGTGAAGTTTCATGATGATCGGATAATAACTTTAGGAGTTATAGGCTATCTCCAATTTAGGTTAGGCGGTCCCCTTAAGTATGACAAATGACAATGCTGGTATCCATGATACTTTACTGGTCTACTTAAAGGACTCAAAAATGAACTTGAGGGAGAGTCTAAAAAAACTTAATGCTTTGTCACTATGCAGATGACTGTATGCAGTTGCTCAGAAAAGTTGCACATGACAAAAATGACATGATCATTGCTCCTCATAAGTCATAACTGAGCACTAGATTCAACAGTTAAGTTAGATAGATTTATATACATAGAATGACATAGATTATGCACGTACACAAACATATACAATATACATAGTTTTATACATCTTAAATTAGTTTCCAGGTCTAGTCTGGGCTGCGCATGTCGCTGACAATGCAGCAGATAGTGCTCAATTGTGTCCACTGTGTTGCAAACTTGCAGGTAGTACATTGGTCAGAATCGCTCATGTTGAATCTGTGCAAGTGACTTCTGACGCCAGCATGTCCAATCCTGAGTCGGGCAACAGCACACTCTAGTCTGCGTGACTTCAGGCAGAGCCAGGGTCGCAGCCTGGGTTCCTCCATGTTGTTGCTCAGAAAAGTTCCCTGACGCAGCTGGCCTAGCTGACGTCAAGAGCTAACATCTCTGACGTGTCTGAAGTTCTGAAGATGAATCCAATCCGCTCCTGAGGACAGAACTGGAAATGCATTCATGAATTGGGAATCACTACAAATGGAAAAGACATCAAGAACTATGCTTGATTTATAATTTATATCGCACTTTCTTTGAAATCTGAACTG
>NW_025937799.1:0-7122 GCF_000764305.2 Hyalella azteca | reverse complement strand
TTAGAGTTTATACGCCTGGAAACGTGCAACAAATTATTGATTATTGTATTGTTATCGGGAGCTGAGCTTCCCTAAAAGTTTCAGAGCGCTAGCTAATGGGAAAGTTGGTGAAATATCGATTGCAAGATTTGATCATCACAGACACGAAAGCGAGGTAAGAAAAACGTGGTAATAAAATACACTAATAATACACTTCCTCACCCAGAGCACTGATTAGGTCGCAGCTGGTTTCCTGCTTCCTCTGTGAACCTCTCGCACTTGTTTCAGGCGCCAGCCTCAGCAGGTAACCAGCACGCTGGCAACCTGCTTTCACTGTGTACGTAACCTTAGGCCGACGCCTGCGGTTGTGTAAGGCGGCCGCAGAAGAGAATTACCCCAGATTTTTGTTTCTCTCCCAACATGAAGAAAAATGGATGGTCTGCCGTGAAGGTCAGCCGGTTGAGCTTGCGGCCCTTACATTTTTTCTTTCGAACGGCTGTTCGCGAGAAAAACAACAACATGATAAATGAAAACAATTCCAATTTGATAAAAATATTCTGTCTCGTTTCCGTTGCGCAAAGTTATTTTCAAAAAATTTCCACAAAGTTCAAAAGCTCGAAAACCAAATGAGGTGATTTACTCATAACTCATCAAACCCAACAATCAAAGATGAGAAATCTACATCTACGTGTACCTGGGCTGCAACTTTAAAAACCAGTTTTGTTGAAGATTTGGACTTCAATGGAATTTTTATTGAAGAGCAGCTTCTGTCCAACTATACCAATATTAGGCTGCAACGTCTACTTATGCGAGTTTCGATAGCATGGCCTAGGTTATTAAAAACTTAACTGTTCACTAAAAATTGCGGTGCACTCACCCGTGGCAGCGGCGGCTTCACTGCCCTCTTCGTTGACGTCGATGAAGGCTTTGTGCAGCACATTGGAGACGTAGAGGCCGCCGGGCCGACCTCCTATGCCGCTCAGATCCGCTGAAGACCCGAACATGTCGCTCACACCCAACTACCGTAGGACATCATGATAAGACTGAGGACTAGGATAACTTGATTAGGACTAGGACGAGTTCATTAAGACAAGGAAGACTTCATTTTACCATGTAGGTAAAATTTTTGGATTTTGGCTTTTCCGGTTTTTAGTCTCATCTTAAAGCTGACGTTCTGAGCTATCCAACGGTACCAAAACCGTCTCTGTACGTTGATTTATGCGTTCACTACAGATTCCGCAGGAGAGGGAGGTGGGGGAGTTCTTGAACAAATTAGATCGGGGAAAATTAGCTGCGTCGCATATAAATAGAGTGGCTGGTGGTCCGGTGGAGCAAGAGCTCAGTTACCCTCCTGTCGTCGCACGAGGACGTGTAGTAGCAGTTGCTCCCACCATCCTTGACTGGTACAAGCTCCAGTTACGTTTAATTTCGTATCCTTGATACATTGAGTGGCTATTCGGATGCGCGCGGGATTTTGTCACGCCCTCCTGAACATTCACACTTTTTGTCACGGCAAATACATCTCCTCCTAGAGTTTTGAAGCTACAGCGATGAGAGATACATCATTCGATTCATAATGAAAAGATCTAGCGATTGTCGAGCCGTGTGAGTTCAAAGCCGTCATTGATTGGCTGACGGAGTTAAATTTATTACTATTTCGTGGCCCGACAATCGCTAGATAAGGTCTTTACGCATCGAATGATACCTGTCTCGATGTTGTAGCACGATATTTGTAGGAGGAGATGCATTTTCTAAAGTACCCCTTTATGGCCGTTTTCTATGAATTTCACGTTTTCTTTCATTTTTTTCGAAAAATTCACATGAACAAAATAGTCGTCATTTTCGATTTTACATATGTGTACCAAGTTTGGAGATGATCCTTCCCTGAATATAGAAAATAGATTTTGACCTACATGGTTTCCTTAACACTAGGATGACTTGACTAGGACTATAAGACTTTATTAGGACTAGGATGACTTGATTAGGATTAGGATGAGTTCATTAAGACAAGGAAGACTTCATTAACACTAGGATGACTTGATTAGGACTATAAGAATTTATTAGGACTAGGAAGACTTCATTAATTAACACTAGGGTGACTTGATTAGACTAGGACGAGTTCATTAAGACAAGGAAGACTTCATTAACACTAGGATGACTTGATTAATACTAGGACGACTTGATTAGGACTAGTAAGACTTGACTAGGACTAGGATGACTTGATTAGGACTAGGAAGACTTTATTAGGACTAGGACGACTTGATTCAAACTAGGAAGACTTGATTAAGACTAGGACGACTTGATTAGGACTAGGATGGCTTGATTAGGACTAGAATGACTTTATTGAGACTAGGAAGGCTTGATTAGGACTAGGACGATTGACTAAAACTAGGAAGACATGATTAAGACTAGGAAGACTTGATTATCACTAGTACGACTTGCTTAAGACTAGGGAGACTTTATTAGGACTAGGACGACTTTATTAGGGCTGGAAAGACTTGATTAAGACTTGGACGACTAGATTAAAACTAGGAAGACTTGATTGGGACTAGGACGACTTGATTAGGACTAGGATGACTCGATCAGGTCTAGGAAGACTTGATTAAGACTAGGACAACTTAATTAAAACAAGGAAGACTTGATTGTGAGGAGGAAGACTTGATTAAGACTAGGATGGCTTGATTTGGATTAAGACGACTTGATTAAGGCTAGGACCACTTGATTAAGACTAGGAAGACATGACTAATACTAGGACGTCTTGATTAAGACTAGGAAAACTTGATTAGGACTACGAAGACTTGATTAGGACTAGGAAGACTTGTTTAAAGCTAGGACGACTTGATTAGGACTAGGAAGACTTGATTAAGACTAGGAAGACTTGATTAAACCTAGAAAGACTCGATTAAGACTAGGACGACTTTATTAGGACCAGAACGACATGATTAGGGCTTGATTAGGACTAGAACGACTTAATTAGGACCAGAACGACTTGATTAAGACAAGGACGACTTGAACCGAAGAACGAGGACCGAAGAAAGTGTAACACAGCCGACCTGCACATTGACTTTTAACTGACTTCCAATTCATGAAATAGCTTTACTGTATTGTGAAGTACGGTACTTCCTTGCCAGGCATCTGACGTTAAAATAACGTTCATTAAACGTTGTGTCTGGCGTTAAAATAAACTTTATTAAACGTTGTGTCTGACGTTAAAATAACGTTCATTAAACGTGGTGTCTGACGTTAAAATAACGTTCATCAAACGTTGTGTCTGACGTTAAATTAACGTTAATTAACACGTTGACTACGAAGTGGTACATATGCGTACCACGAAATGTATTACTCCAGGACGTAGTGGTACATAATTCAGGTTGCCTAAAATCGGCCAAATCCGAGAACAAAAAAGGCCAAAAAGGCTGATAACTCAATATATACTAGTTTATTTGTAGGGTGTGCTATAAGAATTCCATTTATTTTTTTTTTGCAGTATTTAAAATGTAATTAGGAAGTGCCCATATCATGAACTTTAGCCGGCCAACGCAATTGAGAAAAACTAAATCACAGAATTTGTCCGGAAAAAATGACCGTCTGGCAACCCTGTTTAAAAACAGTACAAAAAATCGAATAATAGTACTAGATGAAGCAATCGTAGTCAACGTGTTAAACGTTGTGTCTGACGTTAAAATAACGTTCATTAAACGTTGTGTCTGACGTTAAAATAACGTTCATTAAACATTGTGTCTAACTTTAAAATAACGTTCATTAAACGTTGTGTCTGACGGTAAAATAACGTCCATTAATCGTGGTGTCTGGCGTTAAACAACGTTCACTAAATGTTGTGTCTGACGTTAAAATAACGTTCGTTAAACGTTGTCTGACGTTAAAATAACGTTAATCAAACATTGTGGCTGACGTATAAATAACGTGCATTAAACGTTGTGTTTGACGTAGAAATAACGTTCATTAAACGTTGTGTCTGACGTTAAAATAACGTTCATCAAACATTGTGTCTGACGTAGTAATATCGTGCATTAAACGTTGTGTCTGACGTAGAAATAAAGTTCATTAAACGTTGTGTCTGACGTAGAAATAACGTCCATGAAACGTTGTGTCTGACGTTAAAATACCGTTCATTAAACATTATGTCAGACGTTAAAATAACGTTCATCAAACATTGTGTCTGACGTAGTAATAATGTGCATTAAACGTTGTGTCTGACGTAGAAATAACGTTCATGAAACGTTGTGTCTGACGTTAAAATAACGTTCATTAAACATTATGCCAGACGTAGTAATATCGTTCATTAAACATTGTGTATGACGTAGAAATAACGTTCATTAAACGTTGTGTCTGACGTAGGAATCACGTTCAATAAACGTTGTTCCGAAGAAATCATTGCGTTATCAACATGGCATCGACGTCATTTGCCTGGAGGGTCATAAAATCGCTCTCTGATCATTATTAACTCATATCAATCATGAATAACGAACTTATTACTCACTTATAAATAACATTCACTAACTTGAGTGTTTCGACAAGGTCTTCATAGTGCATGAAACGCAGGATGATGACATCCACATTGACTTCTAACTTTCTTCCTTTGGTTGCAATATTTTTACCAAATAGTAAACTACCTGAGGTTCAATATTACTCACTGATACTGACTACTTACCGACTGGAGAGTAGCGACGAGATCCTCGAAGTACTCCAGCTTGAAGCGCGGGATGGTCACTTCCACCTTAACTTTTCGCTCCGAGTCGAAGAACTCGCGTAGGTCGATCCCCTGCAGCTTGCGCTCTACCTCTGCCAGACCCGTACGCTGGTCTGGTAGCACGATCACCAGGCTTAGGTTGCCGCCCTGTCGTGTGAACCACTCAGTGAGAGGATATAGCACACACGATTCCGGTAACTACCCTGTGACAATTATTAAAATGGTTTGCAGGAACAATTATTATTCGGGTTACAACCTAGTGACGAATGGATCAAAGGAAGTATGTAGCACACAAGAGTCGAGTTGCAACTTTGTGGCAACCATTGAAACAAGTTAAAATACTAGAATATAAAACTTCAACCTCTTTACTTTTGTTTAATTCTAAAACTTTCTAAGGAATTTTATATTTAATACTTAACTCAGAAAATATCATGTGACGTAGAAATAAAGAAGTTACATAGAATTTAAAACTAAATACATGATCCCTGGGACTAATGGGTTTTAACGTTCAAATTTCAAAGTTAATACACTAGTTGGTGGTCATGAGAAACCAGACACTACGATGAAGTTCAACATGTCATTCACCGCAGTGCTTAGCCGTGAAAAGCTAATAAGTTTTTCAGGAGTTAGCTTATCATGTGCACTCTTTTTTATAAATTTATTTTCTACCAAATTTCCGGAAATATGGAATCACTGAACTGCAATTCCAGACTTCTATTCGCCGAGCTGAGGGTTGAAGAATAGGGTAACGTGGGGCAGCGCGCCCCCCACTTTTTTTAAACTAAATTTTTGATGAAGTTTTAATTGATACGAGGTGGTTCTTTGTTTTGTTTAAAGGTACAACTAATGAGGAATGTATGATGTGAATTAGACGCCTATAGAGTTATTCAATTTTTAATGAAACACTATTTTGTTTTACCCTACTATGGAGAATACTAAGAATACTCCAGCGTGACCTGAGGCTGCTACGTTCGAAACACAAGTGATATTAAGGCTGTGCTCCAGTGTGACCTGGGGCTGCTACGTTCGAAACACATACAAAGGATATAAGGCGGTGCTCCAGCGTGACCTGGGGCGGCTACGTTCGAAACACATACAAAGGATATTAAAGATACTGACCTGATAGTCCATGCCGAGCACGGTAGCTTCGAGATCCTTCCTAATCATGTATCCGTACTCTTCATTGGCCCTCATCATGGGGACATTGACACTGTTCGTCTCATCAGTGTAGAAAGGCAAGTCCTGCGTCCGGGACTTGTCAAACTGCTTCGTCCAAAGCCCCTTGAAGTAGACGGCGTTCACGAGCACCAAACACGTTGAAGCGTCCAGGATGCCTGCGACAAGAAGTTTTTTGGGAAAAGACGTTCCAGGGCATTCGGAAAATTTCAAGGTCTTTCGGAAAATGGCGTTCGGGGTGTAACGGAAAATGACATTCAAGGTCTTTTGGAACAAAATTCAAGGTAAATAGAAAAAAGTTGTTCTTTTTGGTAGACGATGTTCATGGTCTTTTTGAAAAACATGGTCTTTTGGAAAGAAACATTCAAGGTCTTTTGTGTGCGGTTTGATGAGTAGCATGTACACATTCTTAGCGTGATCAGTCGTGGAATGTCCACATGACTTGCATTTACAGCGCTCATACCCATGAGTGCCTTTCATCTTATTTTCGAAACTTAATAGCAACTTCCTCGGACTTTTCGACGGCATTCATCGTTACCTACACCAACATCATCATCACCATCACCACCAACATCATCATCACCATCACCACCAACATCATCATTATCACCCGACCTTCAGGTATGAGGTTCTTGATCTTGTTTTTGGTTGCTTCCTCGACCGCCTGGTTGATCTCTTGACGCACTGCCTCCGTCTGGCCACCGAAGTCAACCACCTGACAGAGATCATATCACTCAACCACCTGACAGAGATCATATCAGTCAACCACCTGACAGAGATCATATCAGTCAACCACCTGACAGAGATCATGTCAGTCAACCACCTGACAGAGATCATATCAGTCAACCACCTGGCAGAGATCATATCAGTCAACCACCTTACAGAGATCATATCCAGTCAACCACCAGACAGAGATCATATCAGTCAACCACCTGACAGAGAACATATTAGTAAACCACCCGACAGAGATCACATCAGTCAACCACCTGACAGAGATCATATCAGTCAACCACCTGGCAGAGATCATGTCAGTCAACCACCTGGCAGAGATCATATCAGTCAACCACCTGGCAAAGATCATATCAGTCAACCACCTGGCAGAGATCATGTCAGTCAACCACCTGGCAGAGATCATATCAGTCAACCACATGGCAGAGATCATATCAGTCAACCACCTGACAGAGATCATATCAGTCAACCACATGGCAGAGATCATATCAGTCAACCACCTGACAGAGATCATATCAGTCAACCAC